>NW_003052500.1:4880627-4882925 GCF_000003515.1 Uncinocarpus reesii 1704 | reverse complement strand
AGACGAGGCGGGTACGGCTACGGTGGTCGTCGCCAGCGATGATGGCTACCGGCATGGCCGCTACGATTCCTATAATGATCGCAGCCGCGAATATGGCCGTCGTGAATACCGCGATGACTATGGATACCGTGGGGTAGACCGGTACGCGACTTCAGGACGCGAAGAACGATATCCTCCTAGAGGAGAGGATCGTCGCCGTGGGGGTTATTATGATCGTGACGACGCTCGTGCTCAAACTACCTCAGCTTACGCTGGTGGCCCCCCCCAACGTGAGTCACATGAGCCATATGGAGGTCGTTCTTATGATAACCGTTAATAGACCCGGGGCCCAGTAGGTAAGTTTCGTGAACTCAAAAAGGATTTCACACTGGCAATATAGGCTTCACTACAAGTGCTCCTCGTGGTGATCCGTGCCTTATTCCATTGGTCTCGTTTTGTCCTTTCCTCTTATCCATCTCTTTAATATCGTTGATCCCCTTTTTCCCTTCCCCCTTGTATTCCTGAAATGGGTTTTATGTCTACATCCTCGTTTGGGGTCAGTTCGCTATACGGTTACGGCGCAGCGCTTCAATGTTCTTGTCTCGCAAAAGTAACTCTCGCGCGCACATAGTCGAAGATTTTGTCGACGGATTCGGGAACCTCCCAGCGAATGGTTGACAGCTACATCAAACGACATTTTGGTGTAGTTGGCAGCTAGCTGCATTTCTTCAAAACTCGAAACACTGGCGGCGGCAGCAAGGATTCACTTGTATTATCTTCGACTTGTCTTGTGGCCGTATTATTATTATCAGCTATGGTCCTTATCGCTAGTCAGATTTTGTCAGCTTTTCGACTCTTTCGTTTGAGATTCAGATATCGACTCCATCTTGCTCGACCAAAGTGAAAGCAGCGTCAATGTTTCCAAGTACACAAATTTAGCGCCTGATTGTTTGAAACCCGGTCCTCGCGCATTCATGAACTCCGACATCGTCGTGTTGTAGTGTCGGGCCATTTTCTGGATAACGGTATCTCTAAAATAAGACCTGAACAGAAAGACTGTAAATTCTAGCCGGCTACAACGACAGGCTCAAATCATCAAACGTCAACACCATTGCCAGTGACCTTGTTGGCACGTTGCAGGCGAATTTTTCAAACTACTGCGCAAGCTGTCTTAGGTAAGTTGATACGAGTCAAAACATTGTGCTGATGCATGGGTATGTTCATAGTACATATCTACTTTTTTATATGCTCTTGCGATATCCAGATGCCAGAGCTACTTGCAATATCAAGGTCCCGACAAAGACAATTTCCACTTCAGCCCTTTACCTTTGGACTGTCATTCGCTTAGCGACGTTCGTAATATGGTGTCTGTCACCCCTAAACGGAAACATTTCTGTTAGATTTCCATATGCTTGTCGCCAAACAGATAACAGAGACAGCATCAAACGGCATTGGGTACACCCTACCTCTTGCACCCGGCAAGCGCTGGACAAACTTGCTCCTCCTTCTAGGACGATCAATTCTCACTTGATTCCTTCCTTTGCCCTTTGGTTTGAACATGAGCCTGGTCTAAACTCACCTTTTGAGATTTGGAATAAAAGGAGTGCTGCCAGCAGTGAAGCACCGTACTGCTGCTACGCGGCTGGTTGTGTCAAGCTGACCTTAGTTGGGCAGCCTTGGCCAGAAGCTGCTGTTACGCTATTATCTTACCTTTAATATGGTGATTGTCCATGTCACAATGGTGGGTGATAATACGTGGATAAGGACTAACCTCTCAGTTGGTCGCCGTAAATAATGCCTTACTGGTTGTCAGACTAGAGATAAGTGTTTGGGCAAGCACAAGAACATGGCTACCAAAAATGCACCTGGATACTTGACTTTTAGAAGCTGTTAGAGGTGGAATTATATGTGTTTAGAACCCGAACATCAATTAATTTTGTTTTAGATTCAACTGAAGTCGTTTGCATGGTCGACCTGAAGCCGGAGAAGAAAGAAGCTTTTGCAGCTGAATCAGTTTCGCGTCCGTAAACCCGCTCCATATTCTAGGTGTTCTGGTTTCGTTGGGTTGATGTTAATATTTTGTTACATCGCCGAGACTATTAAGTTTCCAAGCCTGAAATCCTAAGGTGTTCCCAAGTCCAACAAAGAGTTTGCACTACAAAGCTACAGACAAAGGCCAAACCCTTATTTCACTTTAAATCACCATCAAGTGCTTGGAGGCTGTTCATTCGAGGGTTCTCCAAGTTCTGCGCTTTTGGCAATGAGATATTCACCGAGTAATCGCAAGGGGTTTGGCGGCCTAAGAGCATGGAGATTCCG
>NW_003052500.1:4832886-4880141 GCF_000003515.1 Uncinocarpus reesii 1704 | reverse complement strand
TTATGCCAACTTCTGATTTAGCATCAAGCGAACAATAAAGCTGATTTGTTCGGAGGAAGTGTGTGAAGAGGCATGTGCATGGATTGGATTGGAAGGAAAGCAGGTATGGTAAAAGCGTCATTACCAATTGGCTATGTAAGCGGGTTTTGGAATATCTGACATACTGTGTTATTCTGCATTGGAGACGGCATGTCCCGCTGCTGCCCGTCCATGTTGTAAATCGGAGCTGGGTGTGGAATATTCGTACTCGGACAATTCGGAGAAGCCAGCCCGGCTGGCTGCGTGAGCAACGAAGAAGAGGATGGTTCAGTCATAGGGGCCCTGCCAGAAGCCATTCATTGTCCCCTGAGGCCTGGAATTGCTGGACGTTTGCCGGCATCAAATGCTCGTCGTGCCGCCAACGCGAAGATCGAGCTCATCATCGATGCAAACAGTGCAAAGTTCAATCTCTCACACGTGATCGCGTTACGGCAGACGCGTCTCACGAAGCAGAAAATGATGAAGACGCAGCGAAAATGGTTTCATTTGTTTTCTTCACGGGCAATAGCACTTTCATTTGAACCCTGCAAGGCCAAATTGCTGGAATGGTGATGCTTAATCCAGTGCTTCGTGCCGAGTTATTATGGAAGACTGGATTCGCAGCCCTGCACGGAAACGGGCTCGAAGATCAGAGAATCCGCCGACTTCATATTCTCCAAACGAAGAATCTGACTCCAAATCGGAAGTCGACAGCAATGAGCCAAGTCTCTTGAGTACCGAAGTTATCGAGGATACGCGGGATGAGAATGAAAACAGCCACCAATCAAGCCAACCAACTGAGCTGGAAACCTGCCTACCCCCTATAAAAACATATCAACAGGCAATTGATGAGTACGAAGCATCCAAAGCATCTGACCTGCCTGAATCGAAAAACTTCGGTTTACAAGAAAGATATGAAAATCGATCGTGGATAAAAGGGAGAAGTTCCATTTACGTGGATGCTTTCAATCTTGCCCTACAATGCGTGCTAGACGAGGAAGTCCATTTGTTTGATTCGAAAGAGATGGCTTTGTTTGATCACTGGAAAGCGCTACCTTATGAGTCTCAGTACCTGTAGGTGCTCCTCGCTTTAGAATCTGTGGCTTTGAAATTTATTCGCCTATCGCGTATCCTGGGAGCGGTGAAATCGTAATTATTGATTGGTTTCAGGTATGTACGACTGTTTCTGCGCAAGACGTCCGCTTGGCACCGTGTTAATCGACTCGGTTATTACCACGACATTGGAGATATGCAGTCTGCTATTGTAGACTTAAGAGAAGTCAGGCCTCTACCAACATGTCAAGAAGACGCAAATGCGATGGGAATCGAGCCGCAGAGTGCGCTTCTTGGCGATGTGTTTCAGTTTGCTGAAGGCATAGGAGAGATAACATGTTTGGAAGAGGCATCTTCATTATTGCTTCTAGACGAGTTGAAGGTATTAGCCAAAGAGGCTAGAGTTCAAGGTAAAAACAAGAAGGAATTGTTAAAAGCTCTCCGTGAAGCTGGCAGCAGTCAGACTGGATTGGCGTGGCTTCGTTCGTCTGACCTAAAAAATGGCAACGATATTGGCGGCGCAGAATTGAGCCCTTCGAAACAAACCACTACCGATGCGTTCCTGACAAAAAAGATTTTGAACCATACTGGTGACTGTATCAGACTTTCCTCTGCACCCTTAAAATTATTTGAACGCGTACATTTGGTTTTTTATCGGTCCACGGAGTGGACCGAGAAATCCTTGACTTCAATAATCCTAGCTAAGATATCCCGGAGGAACTATCCAGAGTATATCGTCTCACGGACTAATGGTATATTTCCAACGAGATCCGCGCTTCTTGAATTCGAAACTGCAATCCGAATTCAATTTGATCTAGACAATGCCATGGAATCTAGCAATCTCGCGACGTCAGAGAAACTACAAATGATCAAAGATTTGTCAGAGAGCGTATACCCCAGATGGAAGACCTTACTTGAAGAAGAAAAGCTGAAGCAGGGCCAAGAGTATGACCCTGGCGAGATTGCATATCTCCGACGTTTCTCCCCGGCTTGGGTTTATACGCGGATCGTCCACAAAGGACTCTACGCCTTGGGCCGGTTTAAGGACTACAACAAGGAACATGAACACCTGACCGAACTTTTAGAGCAGCGGTTTTTTCACCCTTCACGTCGGGGAGGCTGGTATCAGCGTAAAGCGCTACTTGAAGAGCATTACATGTGGAGTCTAACACCTTCAGAGGGTCGCTCAGAAGACGCTCAGAAAAAGAAATGGAAACGAGTTGCTCTTAGAACCTGCGAGCAAGGCCTTGAAGATCCTGAGTGTCATCTCGTCTACCATTACGACTTGCAAAAACGAATAATAAAACTTGAAAGATCGTTGAACATCGCAAAACGTGAGCAGCATGACTTTAGTCATGTTATGTTGAGCAAACCGGAAGAAAGGACTATAGAAGGTATTCGCGTGGAAAAAGCTCCCCTTATCAAGCCTGCTTCGAAAACCAATGGAAATCCTGGGGCTTCGGCCAGAGGTCGACCTACGGTCTGGATAGATGAAAGGGAATATAACGTTGAATGCAGGGTCGAAAGTATGTGTCTAAGTTGGTATCGGGATCATGGATGGAAGGGGTATCACTGTGAAGGCGGCATTCTCCGTACTCTGGTATGATCTAGCCTAACATTCGTGTTTAATTCTTCTACTGACATAGAGCACCTAGTTTGGACTTTTGTGCTACGACATGATTTTCACCTACGTTCCTTGCGTTTTTCAGACTCCTTTCCAGACTTGCCCTCTCGATCTCCACACCGATTCGTTTTATTCCCCTCGAATCTCCGAAATCAATCACCGTTTGGCGCAAATATCGAATGGCGAGGCTGAATCAATACTCCGGCGAGTTTATGAGCGAGAATCCGAAAGGCAAACCTGCGCGATTGGTATCGATTGGTCTTTCGAACTTGATGATCTCGTTGAAATTGTTGGATGTTTTCGTGGTGAGGCGCTCGCGACGATATGTAGAGTCATGGCACAGGAATATCAGCAACGAGGCGGAGGGGTCCCAGATCTTTTCCTTTGGAGTACAGAGAAGAGCGAAGTTATGTTTGTTGAGGTGAAGTCGCCTAATGACCGGCTTAGTGATTCCCAGAGACTTTGGATACACGTCTTAACGGGAGCAGGGATCAAAGTTGAGCTGTGCAATGCTGTTGCGAAGGAGGTCAGATACCTCCAATAGATACCAGATAAAAAGAGCGCATGCTCTGTATGTAGATCGAATTTTTGGATATATGTGATGAATGGGCTGCAAAGCTGAAACTTAAATAGTCAGGGATAACAGTGTTATTTGATTGCGTACTCCGTAGAGACGGTATCTAATTCTGGCTACCTGGAGACTCGAGTTTCCTGGAAATTGACCGGCCGGCGCCGAAAGGCACTTTGACCGATCCTTAGAATGTCTGCGAGTTCATTTGAGAACTAAACTAATAGCATATATGCATCCTCCACGCCATAACACCAAATTCTTGGGCTTAATTTTTCAGTTTTGGTGGTATCAGAATCGCCGATTATGCGACGAGGGTGGAAGCGGTGGCACTCTCGTATCTCCAAGTTGGTGGAAGAACACCGACGGTCTTGTAGTAGCGAGAGAGGCGGTGGATACGGGACTCGATGAGAATGAGGCGGAATTTGCTGTCCTTGTCCTTGCGGTTGCGCTCAAGGTGCTTGCGGACGGAAACAGCCTACATCAACAAACGTTAACCATCGCTTCACGGAACGCGCGGAAACCCCTAAAGGCAAAAGCCCAGGCCGATATGTTGGGAATGATGGAAATCGCGGAAGTACATACCTTCTTGATCAACATGTAGAGGTCCTCTGGAATTTCAGGAGCGAGGCCTAATCATGAAGAAAATCTCTCCGTCAGTCATCTATGACCAAGCAGAGGCAGTGCTGACATATTCCGCTTGATGTTCCAGCAACGGAAACAAGCTCGATGAATATAGTAAATGAAGACGTTGGCCCGAATTGCGAGGATGGTAATCCCATCCGCGGCTATTCAAGCACCCGCCCATTCGACCTTTTTTTCACGTGTGGAATGCAATCACATATGGTTTCGTACCGTTCGATTTCAAGATACGGAGAATCTTGTTACCTATCGCGAGAAAATATTAGCACTTCAACCCCAATCGGTCTCAATTAAGAATTATCCATACCAGTCACAACCTTCACCTGAGCAATACCATGGCTGTCGCGGAGGACAACACCGATCTGAGAAGGAGTAGCACCCTTCTTTGCCAACTTGCAAATCTGATCAACGACCTGGTCGGGGGTGGTCTTGAGCCACGCGGGTGGGTTGCGCGAGTATGGGATGGCAGAGGAGGAGATACCCTTGCCCTTGCTGTGAAGACGACCCATTTTGGACTGGTGTTGATGTGTGTTCCTGGAGGAGAACTCGGTTGGCGGCGTGTATTGATCGTTGGCGCTGGTCGAACAGATTCACAGTCAGTTCAAGTCGCGAGTTTGCCCTTTCGAATCGCACGAACAAGCAATTAGGGCTCGCGCAGTCAGGTGATCATCGCTTGTTGAGGGCGGGTCTAACCAACTACACTTTAGTTCGAACCCAATTTGAGCCCCACAGCACTAAACTTCTTTGAGCACCGCCCTTGCCGAAAAGGGGTCAGGCAATGCTTGACTAATATAAATTCAAGATATCTGCGCCTCTAATTCTGCTTCTAAAGCTCATCGTCCCAAAGCCGCCACGGAAGCCTAACTCCCTACAGCACCATACCAGCACAAACCCAGGATTCCGCCAAAGATAATGGCTATGGCGGGAGGTACGCTGAACCAGGCATTCTCGGCATACGCTAATGCCGCCACAACCAACCAAAACGGCTCCTTTCCCAAGCTTTGTCCGTTGGAGGCATCAGAGCTCAAATATCCAATTTCCCATAGCCGGTAAACGGCCGTGAAAACAAGGCCCACAGCCGTTGAATTCATGCCTCGAAGTATACTGGTCGTAACTTGATACTTTCTCATGACCCTCCAGCAGCTCTGGAAACCAACAGCCAGCATCAGACCAGGCAAGAAGATTCCAACGTATCCTAATATGGATCCAACTACTGTTGGCGATTTGGTAGCTGTCATCGCCAAAGCACCCAGAAACACCGCAAAATTGAAGTTTGGTCCGGGAAATGCCTGAATGAGTGCCAAACCAATGAGGAAATCCCGGGAAGTGACCCATCCAGGTTCAACAACATACTCGCGCAGGAGGGGAATGACGACAGGACCGCCACCAAAGATAATGGTTCCAGCCAGGTACATGTTCGTAAACAAGTTCAGCTCAAGCGGCGGGTTATCAAGAGTCCCTCGTGCAACCATAATGGCAATAAAGGAGGCTATTTTCTAGGTTAGTGAATATATATCAGAGGATGTGAAAAGGCATTACCGAAGAAAGCTACAATGATTAAGATTCCCCATTTCAATGGGAGCGAGTGAGAATGTGTGTCAACACGGTGGATTGTGCTTCCAATCGACTCAGTGGCGGAGACGCCATCCGTGCCGGGAGTGTGTCCCTGGGTATCATCGCCTCTCGACGTAACGGTACGCCTTTGTAGGCTCGTTGTCGATGATGGTTGCTGGAGTGGTATGGTCATTGGAATTACGCTTTCTTCGGCAACAACGTCCGACGGCCGTTTTCGTCCTCGGAGATTCCTTTTCAACTTGGCAAACGTATTCCGGCCGTAGGTATCCCAGAGAGCGGTAGAACAGCCGCCTATGACCATTAATAGCGGGAAATACCATAGCGCATTATAGCATAATCCAGCACATGCTCCACCAATGACGAGGATTCTGGTGATATCGTCTTTTATAGCCTTCTCTGCTAACTAGGGAAATCAATATCAGCTTTTGCAGTGCAGGTCAACGTATCACAGGGTCTATATTACTTGAACTGCAGCCAGAGCAATAATACCAACTGTGGAGGCATTAAGACCCGAGAGAAGAGCATACACAATATCCGGAAGTTCCTGGTCGAGCCGCTGAACCCCAAGCGAAAGCCCAAACATGCCAATGGTACCAGGTAAACTATGTAAACAACATTAGCCCTATTTCTTGGCTAGGTGGCGCCACGGAACTCCCACCTCCAAGCTAGGAATGTCATGACAGCCGGAAGGAACCCGGCATGGATCAACGCCATGCAGAAGAGCACCTTGGTGCTCGCGGGACCCGGCAGAGCTTGACAGAGCGCAAAGAGCTCTTGGTACTATTACGATACACATCATCCAGTTCGCGTCAGAGTTCCAGTCCGAAATAATGGGGCCAAGGCAACTTCAAAGGGCGCATATCACACCGTCTGCTCGTCAACCCATGGCGTCTTCCCTCCGAGGCCCTCTACAAATCGTTGGTAAAAGATTCGAAAGTGGACAGGTGGCCCTCCAAAGGAAGTGAAGCCCAGGTGCCAGGTGCGTGTGAGGACATCGTAAAAACGAAGCAGCAATTTATCATTGTTCGCCTCGTACGCGGCCTGAGGCCCACGGTCAAGGTTGCGGAACGCATTAACGAGCGCGGCGAAAGGCATGGTTAATGAGATGCGGGGAACTGTCACCCTGACGTTCCTGTCCGCAAAACCCTAGGAACAGAGCAGTAAATCAACGACAAGCCTGACATTCATCAATTCCGGACGGAAGCTGGTGGTCTGGACGAGCAGTGCCGCTCGCATTTATCAACCAACCCCGTCATCTTCACCGCAATGAAGCATCCCCTACCCCTGGCCACGCGCTGCTGCAGCTCGGTGTGATTCGACAGACACAGGGTGCCAAGCCAGGATATCACGTGGAATATCTCCTCGTTGGGCTTAGCGTTCTCGGCTTTGGATTTTCATTTTGTTTTGATTTTTTTTGAGATTTTTTCTTCTCTCCACCAAAAGTCGCAGCGCAGCGAGCTTGGAGAAATCCATTCCTAGTGTTGTTGGCAGGATTCACATCGCCCACCGAAAAGCATTGCATCTTCTTTGATGAATTCTTAGGAATCTAACAGGTCAGTTCCTCTCATTCCCCTTGCCCTCGTTTCCTCGCTTCAGATGATGATACACCCAATTCACTTTTTCTGGTACCTCTTATGTCAGGGGTGAGCATACTGTGCTTGACCCCGATGATCTTAATGGACTTCTGATATTTGCATCGCGCCGATGCTCGTTAATTTTGACATGTTCATATCCATCTGTGATGCGGAATCAAAGCTAACCGCTAGTTATGGAATAGGGTCAGAAGACGATCACTCCTCTTTTTGAGATGGAATCTTGATTTTACCGCCAATCTTAGAATGGATCGGAAAACCTCAATTGCAAATATTGGACCCATGGAGTATGACAGTCACACATTCAAGTGATCCGAGGATTCGATTAATTATTGCATCTTGCCCGAAATAACTGTTTCCCTCAATATCGTGCTGCTTGTTCACTCTGATATAGCACTGGAGAACTTGTTATTCTAGCTGGCTGCCAGTACTGTATGAACCAATAATGTTAGAAGTATCAATGAACCTGTCCAAAGACTTCCGTCGTGGTTATAGTAAAAGTGACGAATCTTGGAGCAGTCAGCTAGTTGGATCCGCGCCAAAATCCAGCAGGGAGCAGTCGAATGGTCCAGACGATGAAGCATGAGATCCATCAATGATTGATCCTAGATAGTAGAACCTGGGTACATTTTAGATCCCATAACTTTCAGGGGGTACAGAAGCCAACCTCGCGCTTCTGGGTTCGAGAGGAGCATTTATCCCGGATGCTTCGATGCTTGGACAGGTGAATATGGTGAGAAAGCTCCTTCAGAAGGGGAAATCTGTAAACCAACCTCTGATGGCTCCCGTCCTCGCAACCATGGCCGCAGCCTTCAACCGCCAACACGAGGAGCCCGTACATGAAGGCTCCGTATAAGCGCCGTGGAAGTCCAGCAACACCCATCACAGAATGTGATCAAGTACTCTACTCCGTCGGAGTACGGTCCGTGATTCCCCCTTCGCCCTGCTGATCCTCCGCCGCACCATCCTTGACCCTAGGACTTCCACCACTCTTTTCTCCGTACAATCAAATCGCTGGCTCGAAATGGAGCTGTCACAGGCAAAAAGAACAGAGCTTTCTGTTCCGAGATAACGAGCCAAGCAGCCGGCTCTACTTGCAGTTTTCCTTCACTGTGAATGTGGTTCGCTGGAGGTGTTTTGAGACAGGAGACCAACCTGATGAACACCCGAACACATCAAACATCCCCCACCTGTCACGATTCGCACCCTTTAATCCAGAATACCCAAATGTTTAGACTGTTGAAGACGCAGTCCGGTGTTTTGTGAGGCAAGCTGTTCTGAACACATTCTTTCTTTGGTGATGCAGCCAGTTCAGAGTTTGGATGGTGCGGACACAAGTTTCCCGTCAAAACGTTTAGTTTCAATTTGAAACCACCCAAAGGAGAGCTTGTGATGGTTCTTCACGCCGAACTGCATTGATGAAAGCTCAGGGTATTCAAGTCCGGAACTCCAGCCCATCAGCAAGGTTCACCCAGGTCTTACCCTGTGCTGTTTGACCATCAGCCGATGTGTTTGACCAGCATTTGAAAGCTCCTTGAAGTAGATCCTTCTGGGGATGCTCAATGGCCAATGGAGTCTCATACTTGGAACATCTCGAGGTGACACTGGAAGTTGAGCGCCCTTGACGGGGAACCAGCACTTCCAGGGACTGTATAAAGACTGGCACATCTTCGCCATCTCGAACTCATTCATTTTGTCTCCTTGCAACACACTCTCATTCTTCTGACGGTCGTTATACATTTTACTAGCTTGCAGCTTTCTTTTCTTTATAAAATCACTGCATTCGCTTCAAGTCTATTCTAGATCGGTTTTTTACGAGTCCACAATGAAGTTTTCAACCGCTTTCGCTCTTTCTGCTCTTGTCTCATGCAGCCAGGTTGCTGCGCATGGAACCATCACTCTCGTTAAAGGCGCCAATGGCGTCAACATGCCCGGTTTGAGTGGTATGTCTCCAGATCATCCAATCGGCTTGCAATCTCACGTTGTACATGACGGATAACTGACTGGCCTGCTTTCCAGTTGTTGATGGAACACCACGTGGTTGTGCTTCCGCTGCCTGCGGTGCACAGAAAGACACCGCCATCATCCGCAACTCCGAGATGGGCGGCAAGGCTAGCGCGCTCGGTCGCACCGCCTACGGCCCCGTTGACCCAAGCAAGGTCATGGATGCATACATGGGACGATCCAAGCGACATGCTCGTGACCTATTGGGCGGTAAGCTGATGATCCTTCTTCGAAAGCCGATGGGTTGAACTAACGGTTGCAGCTCGCCAGTTGATCAATGAAGCAGCGTCTGCCTTCACCGGACCCATTGGTGCTGTACTCAATGGTAAGCTTCGCATTTACATGCCTTGTTACCTGGATTGGGAACTAATGAGATTGACTAGGCGTCCAAGATCTCGTTCAGCCCACCCCATTAAAGCCTCTAATGGATAGTATGTTTTTAAAACAACCGTGTGCGCTGTTTCAAAGTAGCCCTAACCCAGTGTATTAGGCATCACAAATGCTGGCAATGGCCTTGGGGGTGCGATGCCAGGTATGGCTACCGGTGCCGTCGTTGGCGCCGATATCAAAGAGGGCGGCGTCAACCAATACTACGGCAAAGGCAAATCGGCCGGCCTCCCAACAGCATCTTCCGACGGAACCGTGACGATGATCTACCACCAGGTAAACAAAATCCAATCAACCCAAACCAGAATTGAATGAGTGAGCTGATGTAGCTGTCTTTTCGCGCTCAGGTCAACCAAGATGGAGCGGGACCTCTCTTGGCTGAAATTGATCCATCCAGCGGTGGCCAGGACCCAGGCGCTTTCCAGAAGGCCCAGATCCTCACCAACATCCCCGGTGTCGCTGGCCTTTCCACCAGCTCGAACTCCGATTTTGAAATTAAGGTCAAGATGCCTGAGGGTATGAAATGTACCGGCACCGTTGGATCGGCGAAGAATGTTTGCATTGCAAGAGTTCGCAATGCCGCTCTTTCCGGTCCCTTTGGTGGCTCTGCTGCTTTCACCCAGTAAAAAGACTTTTTTATATATATAATGCTGGCTATGACCTGTGCGTCTTGAGTTTGTCGAAGACATATTTGACTGGTGTTTTTCAGTCTATAATTGATAATATAATGTTAATATCTGTTATGACATAGCGGAGTATGGAAGTGATGTCTTTGATTGATATAATGAACCTCCAGCAATATGCTTAGTAATAGATGGTTATTTCGATGTGATTGGCCGGCTAGCTAAACTTTGCTAATTTCGAGTCTAACTATTTTAGTCAGCTAGCGCCGTCACAATGTCCAACATCCGGCCGATGATCTTGAGAACGTCCGATGAAAGTCCCTTTGATCGTGCCGGGCAATGGCAGCATGAAGATTGCCACTTTACATAGGTTTCCTAGCTTTGATATTATTTTCCCGCTTCGCAGCTTGATACCTTCGTGGCTTGAATTCGATTCGCGCACTGGTTCATGGTGTTTCAAGCTTCGGCCTGAATCCCTAGTTAGTTACACGACATTCGTTAGCTTAAGTTTCCGCGTGCTCTGGTGACGATATCCTACCTAGGCATTGGTGCCATGAAGCCAGTCCATCAGTCCCAGCACTCCAAAGTTGACATTGCCCTTCTCATGGTGAACGTCGTGGCTTTGGACATCCGGTACGCGGAATAGATGATACCCGCTGTGCGACACCGCAGCATCAAACACTGCAACTCCCGCAAACAGCATCAAAGTCAAGAAATGGGCTCTCTGGATTGCCATTGGGAGATAAATCGGCATTGCATTGACGAGGATGTGGTCCAAAGTGTGCGAGTAAATTGCGGCAAGGGCAACCGGAGCCCGAAATTCGTGGTGAACCCGATGGACCTTTCTATAGAGCATCTTGGTATGCATCAAACGGTGCACGTAATAAAACAACACTTCTCTCAGCAGTGCACCCACGGTGCACTGCACCACGACCTCGAGGATACTGGGGAGTTGCGGGTCCATGCGGAAAATCGAGAACTTGTATTTCAAGAAGTGCAGGAGGAGAAAGTGAGAGCCGATCAGGTACGCCTGGTTTCCAAACACAAGCTTCAGGCATGAAATCATTTGTCGTTTGGAAGGCTGTTTGGATTCTTGCTGGATCTTTCGCTTGTCGAATGCAACCGGTTTGAGCATGTCGATGGCCAAAAAGACCAGGCCAGGGATGATGAAGCCAAAAACCTGGACGAGGGCTGAGCCAACGCCCTCAATCCATCCTGGAGGATAACGCATGCAAATCCCTTCCCACTTGGCTGGGAATGATGTTATGAACGACATTTTTCGCTGCTTGTATTATCAATCTGGTTAGTGGATATCAAAGTATCGGTGATGAAAACAGAGATACCTTCTATCAAACTTTTGGTCAAAATGGAGAGTCTAACTGCAAAATCTTTGCTATCAAGTGAACAGAGGAGTTAGCTTCAGAACTTTGATGCTGAGGAAGAGGAACTATCATAGCAGAGAACTGACTTACCAAAAAATTTCTATCACGTCTGTTGACTGAATCAAAATTCAGAAGCCAGCTTGAGGGGTTAAAATTGAGAAGAAAAATGGGGAGTGCAAAAGTTTTTCAAACGTAACTTGCCGGAACCTTTTTATATCGTTTGATAGACTGACCATCCACAATGCCTCTGCAGCCTCGTGCCAATACAACCCCTCAAGGCCAGAGCCCAAACTTGAACTGGCGTTTGACGGAAACGGAGCCGTGGTCCAGAAGCAGATAGATCAATGGACCGTGAAGAGCTCATAGTGGTCAATACTGATCACAACCAATGCTAAGGGGTTATAGTGTGCCTCTTCCGCATTGCAAAAGGGTGTAAACGAGCTCAAAATGTGGGGATGGCAAGCGTTTTTCCGCCTAGGTCATATTCTTTTTTTCTTCTTAATATGCACCCGAAAAGTCCTATGACACTTCTTGCCAGTCCGGGCCTTGCGTCGGGATAGTGAGGGAGCCTGCTTGCCGAATTGTTCTTCATGCATCAAGCTTTTGATATCAACCCAATTTTATACCAGGGATCACATAGCTTCTCCAATCACCATTGACACGCCTGTTCATGGACCTTGCCTGGATCTTCTTGATCGGCGTTGCAAACGGCTCCGAATTGCAATCAAGGCAGTTGGGAGGGCACACTGCTGAATTGAATCCCTCCATAACCAAAGGTTCAAGAGGCCCAGGCTCGGTATCAACGGCAAAAGGAGAGCTTTTCGACAGCTGGAAGGTACCTCGACTTCATAGCAGACGGGCAATAACAAGCTGAGAGGTCCGAGAAGCGGCACGGAGTATTCCTAGGAGGATCACGCGCTGAGCTGTCGGTTGTTGAAGAACATTGCCGACACTTCTTATGACCAATTAACTGCTAGTGCCGGAAACAATTCTTCACGGAAGCCAGTTCTATCATCCGGCGCTGCGGGGTTTTGTTCCGTTATTGGTTCGTCTCTTAAGGCAGACATAAAGGGCGGCCGCGGCGCCGGAACCTTTACCGACGTCGAAGAGGGTCAGCAACCCAACAGGTGCAGCACATGGAGGTTTAGAGCGCAGAAATGCATCTTGTCTGCTGCAGTCATATCAACCGATCGAAATGGGAACCTCACGAGTTCATCCCTGGAGATTTCTGTATCTGGCATTGTGCATCAGTCGGCGAGGCTGTCTGTACTTAGAGAGTCCGTCTGGGGCCGGCGGCGAACTAGAGCGGCAATACACCTGGCGTGGCGTTCAGCGCTGGGATCGTGGAAGGAGTCCAAGATCAATATATGAAAAGTCGATAAAGGAAATAGGGGGCAAAAAGACGCAAAATCATCGCCCTTTCCAGCAATATCAGGGCCAGGTTGACAAGCTGAAGGGTACGGCGCAAGAGACCAGGATACAGTCAATAGTAATCATCAAACCAACATTTGGTCAAGACCAAAAATTAAGAACTGCAAGACACGACCCGTTCCCAAAGGAATGGAACCCGAGAGAACCGCTGCAACTACTTGTTAACCGTTGATAGGCGCCGCCGGACCAAATTAGAATGCCATGATTCAAAATGTGGTCTAATTTACCAATTATTGGTAGCCACCATGCAACGGCGCATCCAGGCCAGTTAATGGGATATGGACTCGAGCAGGCCTCTGCGCAAGGCATTATTGGGGAGCATCCCCAGGTTTGATGTTGGGACTTAGGTCTTCATGGATCAGGGCTGCCTGCTTAGTTACTTACCGGCGGTCAGCGGGCGAACTATACGGAGGACAGATGGGTGGTCTTTTTGCGATAATAATAATAACGCACGACGTGAGTGCGGGGAGGCCACGATATAAATCTTCCGAATTATGAGTCCACCATGTGGAATGCGTTCCGGGGTTGGTTCTGGCGTCCTCGCAGCGAGTTACAAATGATGACTGGCTGCAGACGTTCGTTTCCGGGAGAGCGGTAGAATGTTGCATCAGACGTGCTTTGCCGTGCATAAAGGATGCCTGGAGGCCTATTAATCACTGCCGAGGATGCGTTCCTCCTGACTCTGACCGTCGAGCCGTTGAGTGCAAATCAGTGATAATCGGTTGACGATCTGCCCATATTCTGTGGAGCCTGCTCCATCGACCGCTCGACTCTGGATAAATTCGCGTCCACGAGTATGCAGTTTCTTGAAAACGGGATTGAAGCCACCATTATTATCGAGCAGTTTACAAGTTCATGCATAACTCTGGGATGGTATTATAATTGATGTCAGCTTATAAAAGAGTCCGCCTGGGAATGATGAACATCGCAATCCAACGGCTCGTTATTAGTTTAACTAGTTCAGTTTTTGCCTTTTGAGGCTCGATATCCAGTCCCTTCTTCACTGGTGCTTCTGGAACACGCTGGAGCTTTGTTTGCGACAAGGATTGAGGCCCTGTTCAGCCTGAAAACCCCAGCCAACCCTGGAGAGAATGCCCAGTAGCCTGCAACGCTGCCAGGGGGCGTCGGATTCACGATACGGGGTCCAGCGTGGTCACAAGTCCAGCGTCTGTTCCAGTCACGGCCTTGAACAGTATATTGAATAAATATCAACTGTCTTCTCGCTGGATCTTGTGGGATGGCCGCAGCGGGTGGACGTTTCCTTCTCAACGAGTGAGAGCAGCTGTGTGCAGGGCGCGATTCTGCAGTCTTTGGCGACGCAGAGCGTAGATTAGTTAACTAACTTATCGCTGGGCATCTCGGCTTGAGACTGACATGTGGAGATGGTGCTGGGCGAAACCCACGAGAGCAATGGAAACCCATGGATTCATCCGCTCCAGAATCCAGTCTTTTGAATCATCGCCGTCCTCGTTCTCGAGTCGCCACGCTGGGAATAAAAAAAATAAATGCCCGTGTCGCCTGTGCGCACACAGCCACCCGGCCGCTGCTCGCGAATGAGAAGCCCAAATCGCACTCGCGGGTGATTGCTGTGAAAGCAGCCGGCCAAGCAGAACAGCGACCTCTCGTCAGCGCTTCGATTGGCGTTCTCAATTCTGGCACGGAGCCAGTGGTTTTGCGATTCCCATGGATCCGAAGCGTGGTGTTCCTGGCCTCGACGCTCCCGGGATGGGCTGGCGACTCGAAACCGTCGCCAGCAAGGTGGAACATCCCAACCTGCCCACGATAATAGGTGGGCTTCGCTGCTGGTGGAACTCGGGCAACTGGCCTACCACGTCGCAGGGTTTGCCTGGTCGTCTCCAGAGTCGCACTCCCTGCGCCCATCTCGATCTCCTGAGCGACTCCCTGTCAACGTCGGCTTCCCATGGCGCCGGAGAATAGCAGCGACAGTCTCTGCGATGGCCGCTGGACGGGCGGGGTTCAACAGCCCCAGCTAGTCAACTCACGGCGCCACTGTCTGGCTTAATCTGCGTGCGATATAGCTCTCCTGGCGTTGCCTCTCAATACCCGTGGGTCTGCTGGGCCTCGACGCCGAATAATAATGGAACAGAGGACATCTCCTGATATTCCTCCAAAACCCATCCCCCGTCCGGTCTCTTCCTCCTGCAGCCCCTCTCCCTAGGTTTCTCTTTTGTCGCCCACTGCTTTCGCTCCTTCATTTTGTTTCTCTTTCTCTTTTGCGCCTCAGCTCAACAGTGCCGGGCTCCCCGAATGTGCACATTGCCTGCAAGAGTTTGGTCCTCACGGTCTCTTGCCGGCACTTGAGCCCGGGAATTTTCAGCCGAAACCTCCAAAGAAACTTGAGAGCTGTATGGATCGTTGGCCCATGAATCGAGTTTCGTGACATTTTTCCAGCACTTGGGGGACAAGAGGGAAATCACACGCTGTTGGCAACATCGACAACTGCAATGGCGTCTAATAACCATGGGGCCTGTCCCATCCCTTTTTTACAGGAAAGTCTTTTCCCGCTGGAAGGCGGATGTGAGTTGGACCGCCCTTTTTCTGACGATCGTGCGCCGCTGACTGCCGAGTGCCCTATCAGTCGTTGAAGGCCGAGCTTGTGAACCGCTCGAGCTGCCCCAGGGCAATGTCTCCTGCTGCTTGCCTTGTCCGCAAGTGGAATGGAGATACAAAGAAGGTATGCGATTCAGTGCACCCAGTGCTATTTACCTTATTATGGCTTCCCCCCGGCGCTGACCACAACGGCTAGGCTTTATGGAAAAGACACATGTCGCCAACTGGGTTGCGCTGGCTTGTTTCGTTGCGAACGCGCTGATGCTGATCACTTACGCTGTCCTGCCCGTTAAATACTCGCACCGTCATTATCTGAGCATCTGCCTGATAATCGGGCTGATGCTGATGGAAGTATGGGCTCCATGATGCCAGGCTTGGATGGGCGGGACGCTGACGTTTTCCTCTAGCTTTCGTTCATTATCCCTCTCGGCGCGCGGCCAGACCAATGCCATAATGCGATTACGCCAAATGATATGAGATCCGAGATAACTTGTGCTTTTACCAGTGCATTGATTCTGGGCGGCGGGTGGGCAACCGTCTTGTGGAGTATGTTATTGGGCCGGGTCTCAAAAGTCAAACCGTCTTGCGCTGACATCGTCAAGGTTTCGCTCGCACGCTGTCACTACACCTACAGATCTGCTGGGATGTCGTACCTGGCCGCAAGTTTTTCCTCTCCGCCATGGTCTTCGGATGGGGAATTCCGGTTGCAGGAGTCGCAGTCGCGTTGGCAGTCACTGGAAGCTCCTATCGATTCGGTGACGTTTGCCACATCAATCATGACTACGGCCTTTACAATTTCTGGGGCCCCCTGATGGCCTTTGCGGCCGCAACCTTGATAATCCACCTGGCCACGCTGGGCTACTGCATCCACGTTTACGTGAGATCTATGCTCACCAACAGCCCCACAACGGATAACAGTTCCAATCTACCCTCCTATAGTGGAAGTGTCCGGACCCTCTCCGCACGTCAGACGTACCGCCGTGTTAAACGACTACTGCTACTGCAATGGCGAGGTGTCGCTGTGGTCCTCACGATCCTAGGAAACGTCATTTTCTTCACCATCATTTTCCTTGCCCTGGATAGCTCCGCCAGAAAAACACCAGAGAATATTAAAAAGTCCCAGCCCTGGCTGGTATGCCTCGCCCTCTCGCAGGGTGACAAGAACAAGTGTGCCGAGAAAGCAACGGATCTTGGACCCACAGAGCCCGCCGTGATGGCTGTGTTGGTCCTGCTTGCCCTGTGTGGATTCTGGGTTGTTATCTTCCTGGGCCACGTTAGCATGATTACCGGTTGGGTGGAATGGATCAAAGAGAGAAGAAGTCTCAAGAAAGAATTCGTCTCTATCGATGCACGGAAGATGGGCACCCAGAGTCGCGCATACGAGATGCTTAGTGCTGATCGCCAGCACTCGATAAAGTCCCCAGAGCCACTTCTATCTCCAATCCGACACTCGGATAATTCGGTCTATACAACTCCTGAATATGCCTACCTGGCGGATGCATCACCTGATAGCTTTACCCGAGACGCCAAATACCAGAGCCCTTTGTTGAGTTTTTCTTCTCCTCGCCCACCAAGCGCAATGCGTGGCTTGTCCTCGCCTCGAGAATGGGATCCACGGGCTACGTTTGCCCCTAGTGGAACCGAGGGGTCGAATCGGTATGATAACAATCGGGATTGGGCATCCTGAACGTCGAAAAGTTTACTACCCTTTCCACTGGATGGACGCCTTATTCGTTTACCTACATTCAAACCCTGTTGGAATTCAGAATCTTCCTTTTTTTTTCGCCCCTGTGGTGTCATGACGGAGTACCCTCACTATAACGATAATGGGTACTTTTATGCACATGCAGCTCCGCCGAGCTAGATGCCGGTAGATGGGCATGGCGTGATGACTTACTTCGCTTCCAGTCACTCGGGCTATCATTTATATACCTTATTTTACTCGTCAATCGCTTACGCGCCACCGAACCTCACGGCCCGCTTTTTTCTTGTATGTACAGTTTAATCCTTTTTTTTTTTTTTTCGACCGCCGTACCAGCCGCCGATTGGTCTTTCATACATTAATATCGTTAGCGACGGAGGGCGGAAATTGATGCCTTATTAGCGCACACTGGGATGGACCGGCGTTGCTCTCGCTTTTGGGGGATCTGGAATAAAAGGCTATGGCTATATTATTCGCCTTGGCCTTTGGCTCCGCTCGTCTTGTTTTTGGGAGCGGGGGGGGGAAGAAACGGCGAGAGCATGGTGTGGGAATATCGGACGGAGGGAACGTGGTGTTTCACGATCCTGTCCGTCTGGCATGCCTGGTGGAGGAGACGAGGTTCGCATGCCCTCGTGGATCCAGTGGGCTTTGAAACGCATGCGCATAGAATACTACATACCCAATACGTAATCACATAAAACATGTTCATAAGTAATAACTGATTCCCTTTTGACCGTCGCGGGCACATGAAATCCCCCCAACCGGCCGAGGAGCTTGATACGGGAGAGCGACATTCAAGCATCCCATCAAAGATGCAACGGTTCCAACAGGCTCATCAATTGAGTTTCCACCGGCGCGTTTGTTGAATTTTCTTCGGCTCCATGGATTTCCGAATATCTCGTTTCTCCACGCCGAAAAAGTAAGAATTTTCTGTTTCATCGTCGCCCTCGATCCACTTGCCAGGGGGGGCTCAGGCGTCCTCTTTTCCCCTGCTCTTCTTAACGACGGCAAGGAAGAGGGCTGGTCCGTTTGCGCAAGATATTATTTATGTCCCCGTGGAAAGGGCGCGCTAGAGTTATGCACGCCCTTTTGCCAGTTGATCAACTTGATCTTCAAAAGGGGGCTTTTCTAGCTCCATTCCACCTGCAGTAGCCTCGATATGCTGCCGATGTCCGGACAGCCTTAGCCGTTGAAGGCGGGAGTTCGGTAGTTAGCAGTCGTGAACCAGGGAGTTTTATAAACATGTGAAACCGCCAGAAGTCAAGGCGCAAGGGGCCCCCAACCCATGGCATGTAACGAAAAAGCAGCCAGTTTCAATCCACGACTCAATCGCAAGCCCAAGGTGCATCATCTACCAGATCCGCACTTTACTATTTCTCCTTTTCTTTTTCTTTTTTTTATGATGAGATTTCCCCGTGGGGAAACGGGGTACGGGGCAACCATCCTGGATGGAGAATCTGGAAAGGGAGATTGCAACGCACAGCCATCCCTGGGTATACTCCATCCTGTCTGCCATAATAGATCCGACGACGCTGGCCAACCGACCAGGGCTAAATATCATGTGAAGATCTATGGATTTTCCACTTTTCCAGGCAACCCTGTTGGCTGATGGCGATTACGGGGGCAAGCACCTTGGAGTCGAAAATGGAGTGCATCCGCACAGGTCATTGAATCCGACAATCCAGTGTACATGCTCTTCCAATGTGCATGGAGACATTTTTCGAATTGCATCAAACCCTGCATGATATGGAAGAGGCGGATCCGTGGCACCGGGCCCCGTTGAGATGGGCCAGGTGGGCTTTTGGACTGTATCTACAGAAGAGTAAATGCGAATGGAGGATAAATCCACTTGCATTAGCCTCCGTTCTCGGAGTATGCGTTCAGAGGTATATATCTCCACCAGAACTGGCCTGGAAAAGCTTATGCTCATTCGAAAGGGTTACTTTTGCCTAGCCGACTGTGAGACGCAGCGAAAAGAAGCTGTAGTCTCGACGGTCGTGTCACCTACGTCTGACGGATGAGACTGATTGGAAGCTTGGATAAGATTTTCATTATGGTACACTATTGCATAACAGGCATTTCACTTAGCCATTTTCCTGCGTCAAAACAAAAGGCCTATACCCTGTTGAGCTTGAAACGAAATGTTGAGAACCCATCATACTTCAAAATGAAAGATCAAGTAGCTCCAGTGCATTTGTGGGGAAGGCTAGTCTCTTGAATTACCAAGCACTGACGTCGAAATTATCCTACATATACATGTCAGAGAACACATCCGCAGTGGGATATAGTGTAAGACTTACCTCTGAGAAGAAAGTTGTGACAACTGTCCGGTCTTGAAACTTGCGCCCGGCTAACGCTTTCATTGCTTTAGAGGCGGAGTCGTAGCTATCGAACTTGACGTAGATTTTCCCAACACCGGCCGCCTGCCGGCTGCCTCCAGTGGGCCGTGGAATCTTCAGGTCAAGCACCTGGCCATATTTGGAGCATTCTTCGCGAACATCGTCGCAGATTTCTGAGGAGAGTCAGCATCCGACATTTGGTTCAACAAGAAGAGCATAATACCTTCATATTCATCGCTATCCATCAGTTCCTCAGCTGTAACCATATTAAGCAACTGCAAAACACGGCCGGTTTCCAAGTCTTGAGACGTAGTTTTGGCAAACATGGACATGGCATTTACACCCATATCAAGGCCCGCAGCTTGAGTAGCACCGATGCTGGCTCGAGTTACCTTGAGTCGTTTGTCACCGAGTTCCATGCCGTTCAGCCCCTCGACGGCAATATTCGTGGAAGAAGGATCGACATATTCGCAGAATGCAATTCCCTAGAATGAACGGTCAATGCTCATCCCTACGCACCGTGAAAAAAAAGCACCAAAACATACCCTTGACTCGTCCGTACCGCTGTCCTTCACAAGGACGAACGATTTCAATTCGCCGAAGGATACCAGAAGCATGGTGACTTGCTCTTCTTGAATGAACGGAGGGATATTGGTGACACAGATCTTGTTGGGAGAGTCAGGAACTTCGTTTGAAACAACGCCGTCCTGACGATTAGAGTCATCGGCTTCAGAGGGCACGATGTAATCCTTCGGCCTCTTTAGCGAAAGGCCCTGGCCCGGTGCACTGCTGGTGCCATTAGCATCGTCGTGTTCAAGTGAAATCCCATCAAGTGCCAACGCAACAGTGGCATCCGAGGCTGTTTTGAACTCCAGCAGTGCGAATTTCCCATCAGAGGACACCTGTGCAGATATGCATGGGTCAACGCCGCTGATGACGTTTAGGCCATTCAGTTGCAGGTTGAAGAATTGCGCAAGTGTATCTTCGGAGACCGAGGGAGGTAGATTATGGACAAAGAGCCGTTTTGCTTGTCGTGAATTTGAAGGCTTCAGAAGCGTGCTGTTTGCGTTGCCTGCGGGTTGATTCATAAAGGCCTGCAAGCGGCTAGGGTCGACTGTCTGTTGACGAGGTGCGCCTGGTAGAGGGAACATGCCTATGGAGTCGTTAAAAAAAGGGCATTACAGGTGGTAGAACCGTAATCCGACTAACCTGATAACTTTGCCTGCTCTGCAGTAACGTTTTCGTACCCCGGAGGTTTTATGTCCCACTGAGTCAAACGGCGTTTTCGTTCCATAATCGGCACAATGTCTGTCAGATCAGGCGTGGGTTCTTTCTTTCGTTGTGCCGGGCTCTGACTTCGCCGCCTGTCCCTGCCGCCGCGATCACCGCGATCTCTGCGAGGCCGATCATCAAACAATTCTCGTTCTCGTCGCGGCGGTCTCTCCTCCTCTTCACGTCTAGGTTCGCGTCTTCTCTCGCCTCTATCCCTGTCCCAATCTCGATCATCCCGCCGGCTATATCTATCTTCTCTTTCCCGCGCACGATAGTCGCGACTTGACGAATATGAATCTAGCTCGTGTTCGCGACGCGAGCCTCGGGAGCCGTGATGCGGGGATCTCGATCGCCTTCGTTCTCTCTCGCGTCTATCGCCGCGATCACCGCGATCTCTTCGATCATCTCGTTCGGAGCGGGATCCCTGTGGGAAAAAAAACCTGGTCAATGCTATGAACTAAGAAACATTGTAAAAGCGCATCCTCACATAGTAGTCTCTTGACCGCCCTGTATCTAGAAATCAGTCAGCTTCAATTCGCAAAGGAAATATAGAACATTGCTCAAAGCTCTCTACCTCTCGAACCGTAGGCCTCGCCGTTCATCCTGTCTGAGGAAGATCAAGGTCTCGTAGGCAAGAGTGCGAAAACCCCCCAAGCGCCAGACACAGTAGTGAAGCGGGATAGACAAGATATTAGAAAGCTAGAAGGATACGCGTTCTCCCTCGCTCGTGAACTGCCTCTTCGTTGCTGAAAATCTCCGCTCGCCTGCTTGCTTGCTGCACCAGCGAGAAAGCAGAGTCGATGTTCGTCCAGCTCTTTGGCGGCGCTTGCCTGCATCGGGCTAGTGCGCATAAGCTAACTTAGTCAGCTGCATTATATAATCATACCGGCCCCTGATGCGCGCCAAGCAACCGCATTCATCGTCCGATCCTTTGGCTGCGTCTTGCGAAGAAGCAGACCTGCTGGCGGCTGGGGCAAATCGGCACAATGGCCATCGCGCATCTTACTGAATGGCGGAAGCTACCAGTGAGTCTTGCCGAGCTCTGCATTGATACGACTCTTCGCTGTGGACAAACATTTAGGTAGGATCTGCCATGGGAACGCCTTGAGCTCGAGACTGACGGCTATTAGATGGAGAAAATCTGCACCGGATGAATGGAGCTGTGCGATGCATGGGCGTATACTCTCTCTACGTCAAGACGCCAACCACCTGCATTATAGATCTTTATTTGCAAAGGCAGCTCCTGGGACGGCACCGCAGGATTCCCTAGTCGATGATGACACAGAAGCACTGATCCGCCATTACTTTAATTTAGAGCCCAATCTCTCTGATTTGTACGAACAGTGGGCGAAAGGAGATGCCAATTTCAAGAAGAAAGCGTTGCATTTTACTGGAATCCGTATCCTCCGCCAGGATGCATGGGAAGCCTTGGTCTCCTTCATCTGCAGCAGCAATAACAACATAGCCCGGATTTCCCAAATGGTGGAAAAGCTATGTGTTAATTATGGCTCCTTGATTGGACATATTGATGAGCAACCGTATTATGATTTCCCACCACCTTCGGCACTAACCGGCCGAGAGGTTGAAACTCGTCTCCGTCAACTTGGATTTGGATATCGAGCCAAATATATCTACCAAACCGCTAAGATGGTTGCAAATGAACGTGAGCAGGGATGGCTAGACTCGCTGAGAAACCCTGAACGCCCTGCATATGGCGGAGTACCCGCCCACGCCGGTAAAATGGAAGGGCAAGGAAGGCTTGGGTATCGGGATGCCCATAGAAACCTTCTTGAACTTCAAGGCGTTGGTCCGAAAGTCGCTGATTGCGTATGCTTGATGGGTCTGGGATGGGGAGAGGCTGTGCCTGTTGATACTCATGGTGAGCATCTCACTCACGAATGATCCCTTTTGTTTCTTCCCCCAAAACTTATATCTTATCTTCAGTTTGGCAAATCGCCCAACGGGACTACAAATTTGGCAAAGGCAAACAGAAGAGCCTTACCAAGGCGACGTACGACGGCGTAGCAGATCACTTTCGAAAGCTTTGGGGCAAAGAGGCAGGCTGGGCCCATAGTGTGCTATTCACCGCGGATCTAAAAACTTTCTCTGATCGTATGATTGCGAAAGTCGAAGTAAAGGAGACGGCAGCAAAATCTTTCAATGGGTTGATCAAGGAAGAATCTGACGGTGAACAAAAGACAAAGCTGAAGCTGACAACTCGTGCTGCTGTTAAGCGAGAGTTAACTGCTGATATGAGTGATCCAACCAGTTCCTCAAAGGAGGAGGTGGGCCGAGAAGCAACTACGAAACGAAAGAGAACTCGACGGGGATGACTGTAATATCGAGATCCACTGGTTCTTCTCCATTTCCCAGAAACACCTAATACTGGTGATTCCTTATACCATATGAGGACATGGTAGGAAGCCTGAATGTTCGCTCCAGGAGGCACTCAAAAATTTATCTTCTCTGCTCACTTCGACCGAGCGGCAAAGTACGCAAAAAGCGGCATTCGGACGGAGCTATGCATGGCATAGGAGTTACTTAGGGCTACGTGATCTTTGGATGTGCTGGACTACGAGTATCAGCACTCGATGTGAGAATCTGAGCATCGCTATAAGAATCTGAGAGCTGTGAGGACAGATATTCAATTCACGATTTCCAACAGCTTCGTTTCTAGTACCTTGACCCATCCTATGTGATGGTACCCGGAGAGTGTCTTTTCTGTCGAAAAGCATCTCGGATTTTGTCGCTGATGGGAATCAACACAGCTTCAAGCTACTTCATTAATATCCTGTGGACGAAAGTGCTCGTTTGGCTCATCTCTCTTCCACAACCAATTGTCGAACTCGGTATCGTCCAGTTCAATAGGAATGTCATCTGGAAAACGCGCCCACAGAGTCGATTTCTCCTTAAGCCCAAACCCAATGGGGTCGACTACCAGCGCTTGCGTTCCCATTGTGATAGGATGGTCTATACCGTAGCATACCATCGCCGCCGCTTTGGCCATCTCAGCAAAGACTCGAGTACGTGCGCGATCGCCGTGTGTCATTGCGATGACCGCGGCGTCGTAGTAAAATGTTGACGCGAGAATCTCCAAAATACCCTCTTCCTTTTGAAGCAGCATCGCGGTATGTGTATTGTGAAGAGATGCTAAAGGCTCGTTCATGATTACAGTCTCATTTCGGATAGAGTTGAAGAGCAAGATAATTGTACTGATCCTCAAGTCGCTGATTTCTCGTTCGCGTACGGGGAGAACACACAGCTCGCAAACGCAAGTGAACCCGAATTTGGCCTTCAACAGTTGCACTCGAAGTGAAAAGACATGTGCCGGCTCGATATAGCTCACGGTTATCTCTTCGCCCTCCGACACATCTTTTGCGACGTGGATTACGACTTGATCGAGGATGGGATGGAATGTTCTCATTGCGTTAGGACGGCATGCATGATTGAAACGAGCAGCCTGAAGAAAGACCCCATGTTCCTTGGTCTCGTAGTCCATGATGATTGCATTGGTCACTGCGATCCCGAGGAATGCTCCCAGTTTCTCTTTGTGTGCGTTCGCAAGGGCGAAGAACTCGCGTTGCTGCTCCTTGGCTAGGCTACTCAATTGATGGCCGATGGACTTCACCAACGCATCACGGGCGTCCTTTGTCAGTCCCCAAGGCTCCATAGCAGTCCCGGGGAAGTTCAAGATGCGCGATTCCGAAAGAACTCGCGTACCCTGGGGGATGTTGCGTGTAGCAAATACACCGTATCCTTTAGCTGGGGTGGGCTTGATGACGCAAAATTCGTTGAGCGGAACTTCGATTGTATCCATCGGTTTCGGTTTTGGGGACGCCGCCATCGCGATATCAAGCTTAGGAAGTCAGCCAATGCGTTATTTTATACAGTATCATGGCAAAGCACTCACGGGTCCAAAAGCCTCAGAAAACCAGATGAAGAAAACGGAGATCCAATTTCCAAATAAAGGCGGCTAGGTTGCAACTCTTGACTTCATAAGTGTTTTAAAAAAGGATCTGTCGCCTTAGAAACACAGAGTCACCGTGGGGATTAGGGCAAGACGACATAATCGCGCTGACTCAAAACGCATTACGCATTCTTTGCATCCATGCGCTGGCAAAGAATCCCGGGATTGGTTTCTCTATGTGCATTCACTCATTCAGCTGAGGCACAATCCATCAATAGGTGTTTAGTTTGCTGTATACTCTTTTCGCTTGTTCTAAGATACCACCTACTTTCACTGAATGTAGGCGCAAACAATTGTTTCATAAAGGGATTGGATCCCGTTGTGAGCTATCATTCCATTTATATTTCTCAGCATCCGCAGATTTACTGCACCTTTCAAATTTGTTATTGCAGCAAACATAGCCAAGCAGTATATGTTCCCCTCGAGTCGCAGTTAGTCAAAGTCGGAAGCACAACTACATGTGCTAGCTTGTAGCTATAGCCTCTGACTCTTTGCTTTCCCTTCTTCTTCTTCTTCTTCTTCTTTTTTTTTTTTTTTTTTGATAATAGGAAGAAGTTGTTGGAAAGAACCTGGGTTTGTGCTCTTCCTGATCAAAACACACAACTTGAGAATAAGCTATGCTTTGCATTTAAGAATATTATATGCAACCTAGCATTTTGCCGCCTGGCATTTGGAAAGCCAGAGGTCTGCTCACAATCATGGGCTGTTGTTGAGTTGGGAGTGCTTAGCCAGATTAACTAGGGCCACTATACCCATTTACACTTCTCAACAGATGATCATGGCGCGTGTGTCTGGAAGGAATCATGCTCTCTCTTTCATGGAGTCACAAGAATAGTCAGAGGAAACAGAATCTCAACACCATAGGCAATAATTCCAGGTTTGTTAGCTATTCATGTGTTGATGTGCAGAATATCTAGCTACTTATGTGTAATAATCTTGCCTTGGATGGGAGCATAGGGATTTTTAGGAGGAGTGCAGCATCATCTCTCAACTTCATTTGGGTTTCATTGTCATGGTGGTTGTTGATAACTGGGAGAGATTCATGAGCATACTTGAACCATTTGACTAGAACAATGATTTGGATGGTACAGGCTCCCTTGTTGATGCTGGCTCAGTCCACCTTTAAAACGCCCCCATATCCTCCAGCTTTCTGCGGAAATTATGATGATTGTGAACTGCATTTCAACTATTGCAGAACTGATCATATTAAGACAACAAGAATTTCAGATGATAATGAAAGGTAAAGTGGTTTTCATAATGGTATCTATCATCTTGGACCATAAGCCAAACTGCTCTATACTCTAAAAGCAATCTGAGAAGACAGGGTCTGAATTGGACCTTCAACAGTTTCAGCATGAGACTCTCACTCATCCAGTTCATTCAGTGGTCACAAAACTGCACTCAAATGTACAAATATGCCAGCACTTCCACCTCATGGGCAGCATCACCTTTGAGAAGCACGGAAACACACTGAGTGAAGAATCTACTGAAACCAGGTCACCCAAGGGACCACTGTGTCCCACAATGTCTTGAAAAATCAGTCGAGCGAGTGCCACGCCTGTGACAACACCACACTCATTCTACCCGCTGGCGGATGAGTTCTGCATATATAAGAGTGATGGCGAAAATGTGCCCGCATATATCATGGAGCTTAAAGCACCACATAAGCTGCCGCTGTCGACTGGCCATCTTTCTAGAAACCATTATCAAAAAGTGCTGGAAGAGAGAGTAGGGTAGCTGCTAGCATAGATACCCTAATTGAGTCGGCCCATTCTTTATTCATCCATTTATTCCCTGTGTCGAAAAGCTCCAAGTAGTCACAGAGAAATATTAATGGCACTTTTTCCTACAAAATACAATCCTTACCTTAGTTAATGTTTACTTTTCTATAGTAGAAGATCAACCTAACCGCCAATATGGAATTTCCGGTGCCTGCAGGTGAGTCATCCTGCTGGAACCAGCAAAACAACCTTCGTGTGTGTATAAAGCAGCCAGAAAACTTCAGGAGTTGTTGTGATGTTCATGTTGGAAGAGAAGCTGTGCAAAAAGGAGCATCCTTAACATGTCCCATCTTACTGCCCCGGTTTGGCGCCTCGTACCATTTACTCGACCGCCTTGCCACCGAATGTTTCGTCGTCTCGCCCACCAGACGGCTGATCACCAAGCAATTGAAGAGCAGCTGCTGCCTCGTTACCACCAGAGGCAATACTACCCGGTCAAGATTGGAGACACCCTCAAGGATCAGTATAGGGTCATCGCGAAGTTAGGTTATGGGGCATACTCAACGGTGTGGCTTGCGTGGGACGAGAAGTTCGTTTGAATTACCCGGTTCGCTTCTCGCAACACGTTTAATGGCTGACTTCTGATGGAGGGCGAGCCGGTACGCCTCGCTCAAGGTCTGCGTACAAGATGACGGGGAACCCAACTCCCCCATACTCAATGAAATTTCCATGCTCCAGCGCTTAAAGAAATGTGCTGCTGCTGAAGATCACCCCGGACTGCTCTTTACACGTCTTGCAGATGATATCTTTGAAATTAACGGGCCGTCCGGTCGCCATTATTGCGTTGCCTCAAAACCTCAAGCAGGCAGTGTGCGCGTCTTGCAGGAAACGTTTCCCGAGGCCAAGGTACCGAAGCTGCTTGTGAGGTCTTTGATACACCGCTTATTCTTTTCCGTGAACTGGCTGCATGGAAATTGCAACACAATACATACTGGTTCGTACGTTCTAGCATGAGGGTTGCGAAACTCTTGCACATGCTAACCACAAGTTCAAGATATCTCACCACAGAATGTTTTGTCGGAAATAGAGGACAACACACCTCTTAGAGACATTGAAGAGCAAGAGTCCCAGGATCCCAGTATTCCAATTATTCCCAGTAATGGGGCGGCCCCTGTCTACCGGTCTCGATCTACAGCCCCAGAACTTGGTGGTATTCCTATTCTCACTGATTTCAGCCAAATGCGACTGGCACAAGAAGGCGGGAATAAGGAGTGGTGCATGCCGGATATATATAGGGCTCCGGAGGTTCTATTAAAACTCCCATTTAACTACCCAGTTGATATGTGGTCAATTGGGGTCATGGTAAGCCGTGCCAGCGCCAGTACGCATAAGTAGGATCACAGTGCTGACGACTAGTGACCTCTCATTGACCTTAGACGCTTGAGTTGATGGAAGGCAGAAATCTCTTTGATCCCATTGACCGCGTCCACAACCAGTACGTCCTTCCGTTGGCATTGGCACAGTATATTGGGTATCTTGGGCCGCCACCCCTGGGGCTGATCCAACAGAGCCCCGACTTCTTGACCTATTTCAACAAAAATGGTAAGTACCTAGACTCCGGTTCATGGTGCACATTGACCTTGTAGCCGAAGGACTGTCACAAAGAACGAGCTTAACCATCCATTTTACCTATCATAGGCCAATTTAAATTCGAAGCAGAAATCCCCAAGACCTCTCTTGAAGGTTTTATCACCACAATCCCGCGAGGAGAAGAAAAAGAGCAGTTCCTCAGCTTTATTCGAAAACTTTTGACTTGGGATCCGGAAGCCAGGGCGACCTCCTCAGAAATTATTTTGGATGAGTGGCTAATGAGGCCTAACGAGACCATGGTATAGATTGCTGCACCAAACGTACCCATCCCCATGCAAACTTCAGCACCCGGCCCTGAGAATGAAGATAGAGAAAGAAAAAAGAGTATTTGGAAATTCTAACTCTTTAGCATGAGGATCCAAATAAGTCTCTTAAGAGGAGGAAGTCAAAGGTTCGAGTAATGACAGACTCAAGTAATGCCCTTAGGCAGGAGAAAATAAAGCAGTTCATACCATGAGCAGATCCTCAAGTACGCCGAAGAGAGAGCGAGTGCTTCTGGTGTGGCCGAGGTCAGAAGTAAGGCTCTGGAGTCGGAGGGATCCCGGCTCGAAGACTTTGTACATACAACAGCATGGCCGTGCGATTGCAAAGCAGCGTTGATATCCGGACAGCATTGACGGAAAGCTCTTTGAAAACTCCTCAACGAGCAGCAGACGAAGGTTGTGCAGAGAATGGAGTGCCAATCACACGACCTCTGGCTGAGGTATGGGTCCAAGTGATAGTAGACAACAGTAAGGATGTTAACCACTCAAAGGTCATACTTCTGGGCGGTTGACATATACGACCAGGAGAAGTTGACAGCAAATCTGTTAGCAATCCTACGGCCCAACAGAGATGACATCTACAAGCCAGACACCGACGGGTATAATCTCTTGGAAATCCTTCGGGCCAGTGAGAAAATGGACAGGGATAAGTGGACATCCCTCCTGACGCCGAAGTCATTCGGACAACGGTTGCGGGAGAATTTTGGGATTCAGAGTACACAGTGTCATAGAGTAACCGAATTCTGGAGGGAAAATTGGCACAAATATGTCAAGACTGCGTACGGACAAGCGATATTCAACTTCCCTGCTGCCGACGAAACTGTGGGGACCAAGTTGGAAGAGGTAAGTTAACTAGTTATATATCCTGTTTGATTCACACACGTTTTATCTTAGACGACTAACCCGAGTCAAGCCGTGGAAAGTCGTCTTCGATCAACATAGTTCCGAGACGTTCATCACACGATGCCCAGGTTTCCTTGTCAGCCTCAGCGATGATGAGTATGTTTTAGTGAATCCGGAACTCCCCAAACTGAGAACGGGGCTCCGAGGCTAAGTGTGGAAGAGCTGGATGAGAGAGCCGGTTGCCTAAATCGCGGATATTTGGGACGAGGTTCAAAGCGAGCCACTATAGCAGGACACTTTGGTGAAGCAGCAAGTGCGGTTGAAACCCGTACTCCGTCCATTCGTTAATCCTGGCTGACTTTGTTCATCCAAGAAACTGATCAGCTCTGGTCTCCCAGAGGGCCCAAATCCAGTGGATAGTCTGAGGAACTGAGGCTCTTCAATTCTGACGTTTCCTTTTATGTACACATCCTGCATGGATGTGCTTTGTTTTCATTCCGGGGGGATTTGAGAGCAGCGCAGTAGAGACAGCCCTGAGAGAAATGTTTCACTTCTAGGCTTTTCATGCTCAAAGAACTTGAGTAATGCGTCTAACAGCTTCTCTGGTGGCCCGGAAATAGGTAAACTCCTTCAACCCGGCAACATTGAAGAAGGATCTGATCCCTGGACTCGAACAAGGTGCTACGCTTGGCATTAATATCTACCAGGATTGGACTCCCGTCAAGGCGGACGCATCGCTGTCCATAGTCGGCTTCTTTATCTAGTTCTATTTTTCACTGCTGGGGATCCCCAGAGAGGAGCACGTTCCCTATCGGACTTCAATGGAGCGTCCGGCGTTCTCGCGAGAATCTTGCCGCGCGCCGACTCCTCTGGTATTCGAATGACTTGGAATAATAATGAGCATCAATGAATATGCGTATCATGTAGTTAACTGGTGTTAACTACTGCGATATTCGTTATGCCTGTTTCTTGATATCCCAATGCAAGACATTTCCAATGCATTGGCCGGTTCGGTTATTAATCCAAACCGAAAATAGAACATATGCCCAATGCCACCGCATTACGTCTCGACGAACGTTGCCGAAAGCGAAAGTTTCACTTTCCAGGACCTGGGCTGAATATGAATGTCGTTTGATTCTCGATACTACATAGACCAGCTATTCCCCTTGGCTGGCCATTATCCTGCTCCCGCCTGGATCTTTTCCTGCTATCACCGGTGCTAATTCCCCGCCGAAGCATTGTTTTTTACACCTGTGATGGCATCTATACGAGTTGTCATTAGTAGTTGAAATCATAATCTTCCGGGCCTAGACTTCGGGTTTCCTTCAAGGAACAAGGAGCATGGGCTTGATGGAGCAAAGAATAACCGATGCTACGTGAGGTTGAAGGGAAAAAGCGCGGGGAGACGCTCGCTTGTTGCTCACTGTTCCCACTCCTGGGAACCTTTGGGTATTATATGCTCCAGGATGAGGTCGATCCGGGTTCTTTGCTGTTCCAATGCTACGAAATTCCACCCCGGTAACCCTGAAGATCAATGCTTGGTGTTCTTGGCTTTCGAGGCGAGTCTAGTCTGGACATATACGAGCTCCAGGGTGTTGGGCTAAAACCTGCATTCGGTTGCAAAAGAGTAACTGACGGCAGAGCATGGCAACTAGAACCAAGCGCAGCGGAGACTACGGGATATCCATCGAATTCCCGGATGACCTCGCTTACACTGATGAAATGGATGAGAGGCGGGCGAGTTTGGGGTATATAAAGGCACTGGCTGTCCCGAGTTGCAAAGCCCAACAGGAAAGCCTCAGATCGTTTTGAAATAAAAGCATATACTATCTGAAAGGCTGTTGCTGGCCCCGACATCTCGCTGTGCAGCTGTTTGTCCTTTTGCATTGGTGAGTGTGTTTGCTGTGATATACTCAATGGTATTATACTAATGGTAGCCTAGGATTTTCCGTGCATCCAAATTCAAACGATGATGTTTCTCAAATCGATTTTTGCTGCCGCGGTAGCGTTCGCGACCGTCCAGGCATCGCCTATCCAAGAACAACAGTCCGCATGGCAGGCCCGCCACGGTCTGACCTCCTCAGCATACGAGAGCGTCGCTTCAGACCTGCGGTCCCAAGGGTACCGTCTCAACTATGTTAGCGGTTACACCGACGACGGTGCTGCTCGATATGCAGCCGTCTGGGAGAGACGCAGGGGCGCGGAATGGACTTCAACCCACAATCAAGATTCAAACGAGTTCCTACAGTCCGTCAACAGACTCCGCAACCAAGGATATCACCCTCTTGTCGTCAACGGCTACTCGGTCAATGGAAGAACCCGATACGACTCCATTTGGGATAAATCCCAGGTTTCAGCTTGGGAGGCACGCTTCGATTTGGATAGCAGTGCTTTACAACGTACTTTGAACGAAATGAGGCAGAAGGGACTCCGAATCGTACACCTCAGTGGGTATGCAGTCGGTAGAGAAGCTCGATACAGCGCTATTTTTGAGCGACGGCGCGACACTTGGGATGTTCGCTGGGGCCTTAACAGCGCCCAATATCAGGATAAGACTGCGGAGCTGAAAGGCCGAGGATATCGACCAACTCATGTTAGCACCTACAACATCGGCGGAAACATTTACTACGCCGCCATCTTTGTAAAGGAAGATGGACCAGCCTGGGCATCTAGGCATGGCTTAACCTCGGAGGGATACCAACGGGAATTTGATGAGCTTAACAAGCAGGGATACATGCCGAAGGTTGTGTCTGGTGTTTCTTCTGGAAACTCGGTGAGATATGCTGCGATCTGGGAAAAAGTCTGAATCAAAAATTCCAACTTGGATGTGAAGTAGACCGCCGATTGGGTAACCAGAGCAATGAAATGAGTTGGTGAACAAAATTGTCTTTAGCTGCTTTACAATATTCGATTGAAATTCAAGTAATTATATGCCACTCCTTCCGATTCTCATATCATCAGGAGAACATGGATTAATAGCTCCATTCTTCATCAACACCAGAAGAGAAGCGCCATCACTCATGGCCAGCAGCCCTAAAGCACCAGGGAATGCCTGTTTGCCTAGCTATTTAACAACTTAGTCACCATTCATCAGGTGCAAAACAATGTGGCCATGTTTAAATAACTAGTTCCATAGTTATTGGCCAACTGGGATTATATTCTCGCTTGCCAACAGTGATTCAGATGTTAATTTCACAACATTATATCAGTGAATACAACAGCTGATACCCATGCCACGTGCCCACCTATATGGCGCGGGTAGCAGATGTTAAAATCGTGCACTCAGGGATTGAACCAGTAGCTAACTCATGGCCATCAAGGATGCTGTAAAAGGTCTGCAAGCGCGCTGATCCAAGAGCAATCCGCTTGTTGAAATCAACAAGGTAGAGAGCAGCAACATAGCGAGGCCGCACCCCTGCCGCTGGTCACTCAGTCGCGTAATCGAAAGGCTCGAGGGTATACCTTGTCAGTTGCTGGAAGGGTAGCCGGAGATATAAGAAGAATCCAAGGCTAAGAGAAGGGAGGAGTTTGTGCGCAATTCGCAAGGCCAGATATTGAACTTTTTAGGATCTCTATGGATTAGAGAGCGTTCTTTTGAGGTTGGGCCATCTGTCTTGACAAAATGATATTGTCTATGGATCCAAGCAGGGCACAGTCAAGCTGAGGCGTTCGCCGATTGATGATGGTTATCAAGGCCAAAGGCTGCAAGTCCGGACAGCAGAGCTATCTCTTAATTTGAAACAGCTGCGACGTCTCGAGCAAAGATGCGACGTTCCCAAACGAAGAAGTGAATTTTAGCTCGAGGTTTGGGATGTGGAGAATCAGCCGGGTGGCAAGGCAGCGCAACAGTCAACTAAATAACCGCGTAAACTCCTCATCACAGTCTCCAATATCGAATTGAACAAGAGCGCTGAGAGAAAAATGTCAGGGCCACCGAGCATCCGCCATGCGACGAAAGAAGGTATGTAAGGGGCCCGGGAAGCAGACCAGAGGCTCACCGAGAAGGAGTTTCCCACCCACATTCTTCTACTGTAAGCTGACGGCAAGCCTGACGATAGATGTTCCCACGATCCTAGGATTCATCAGAGCAGGCGCCGCAGCCACCAGTTGCGCAGACCGCGTAAAGGCTACGGAATCCAGCCTCGAGGCAACGCTCATATTCGGAGAACCCGGCTCCTCACAGACGCCACAATCAGGCTTCGCGCGGACTCTTTTGCTCATCGCTCCCGAAGGAGAGACTGCGGGCATGGCGGTTTATTATTACAACTACTCCACTTGGCTCGCACAGCCCGGAGTCTTCCTGGAAGAGCTCTATGTGAGCCCGGACTATAGACGGCGAGGTTATGCTAAGCTGCTGATCAGAGAGCTGGCAAAGCAGGCGCGGAAGGTCAGTGGCGGCAAATTGGAATGGGTGTGTCTCCGGGACAATGCGACAGCGCTGAAACTATATGAGAGCTTGGGAGCGAAGCGGATGGAAGACTGGGTGACTCTTCGGGTTGATGGGGAGGCGCTAGACAATCTGCTGGATGAAAAATGAACAGAGTCGGCTCCCTACTGGATAGTCATCAGGAAATATTCCAGGAGTGACCGTCATTTGTCTCTTGGTCGTACAGAAGGCCGGCTGGATAGGAAGAAATATAGCTACCACCCAGGAGAAGCCTAGGATCTGTACCCAACGCCGGGAGTCATCTAAGCTAAGAAATTCGCAGGCTTGAAGATGCATGCCTTGCTTTGATTTGCGATTCAGCTTCATAGAGGTTGCATACACTCTGGATATATCAATGCCGTCATTGCGGACAGTGAGAGCGCTCCAGTAGTACTTGAAAGCTCCGGTACCATATTACTCACAGATTGGACATTGCCCTGAGTCTGGTATAATGTCCAAAACATAGTACAGCCAAATAGACAGCGAGGTGTGGTCTGATCGGATTGTTTGAAGCATGTTTAATAGCTACTTGAATGGATATCATTTGCATTTATTATTGCATAGTTTTGCCTGACCCTAAAATTGCCGAGTAGACGGCTTTCTTTTCTTTGCCTGGCCATTCGAAAATAGAGCTCAGATTGCCTGGAGTCAAATATGATCTCTTTGGCGAGGGAGTTTGGCCTAAGGAGTAAACTTTTGTTCGCATACAACCCTCACCATGTCCCACGCAGCTCTGTTTCCCGTCAAGCGGATATTGCGCCCGGCTACAGCGTATGTGAACACAACTGTATTGGTTCTACATTGGCCGGATGGAAGTCCGATCCGGATTTCAAACCGTATTCCCACCGAGGCACAAATGCCTGAATTAGTTTCTTTCCTTTTCCTCATTTTCTCGGTGCATGTAAGATATGTATCATGTCACGATATTATGACCCCAGCCCCATTGCTCCAACAATTGTTCCACGCGGTATTCAGTTGCCCAGCCCAGGTCATTTTCAATCCCCCTGAGCAATTGTAAAACAATCATCCGTTCCCGGTCATCGCTCAGGTATTGGCCGCTCAGGAATAGTGGCTGAACAGAATTTATCCGCACTGAAGCATCCGGCCTGGACAGAGATATCCCACAGATCTCATGACAGTGGTATCGTATCTCCGAATCTATGGACTGATGTTGGATTTCTCGACTTGAGACCGCACCATTCAGCGAGGACGCTTGGGGCGGTTTGTTGACCAGTAAAAGTATTCGGGCCATGTGGTAGTGCTGCATTGCCGACGCACACATGGCAATACTATACCAAATTTCTTGAAATGGGTACAATTCGTCATTCGTTTTCAGCGACTGCAAAGGATATTCGACTCGTGCGCACGGCTTGAATGTGTCCGGGAGGCCATCGTACCATACATCCACTTCGGTTTGCAGTCGTTGCCACTGAGCCATCGAGGGGTGCTCTGTGCGACGGGCCGTAGTATCGTCCGCGGCTAGGTAGTTCACTATTTTTGACGACAACCAGACCATGGCGTTGGAAATCATGTCTTCCACCATCACATCATCTCCCTCTGGATAGCCTGTACCGGACGTATTGCTTGGTTGGACGAATCCCATATCTTCCAAATGGAGGCCTGCTTCTGTCCACAGCAGGAGGTCATCCGTGTCCAATCGGCACTTGCACCGGTTGATAACTACATCTAGTTAGTTTGCATCCTGTAAAAAAGTTCAAAGGCTGGTCTCACAAGCTGATAAATAATCTTGTCTGGCAAAATTCCAGAATATTGCACGCCTTGCTTTCGAGAAGCCCGGTTTCCGCAGGGGAGGCAATGGGGTTCCACCGGGAGAAACACCTCGTTCAAACGGCATCATATCTGCAATATCTAATAATGACTTCACTCCACTCAAATGGCGATCCCACGCTTGGCCTGTCGCATCAAGGAACTCATATACGGATAAAATGGCAGTTGCAGCTAGCACCTCATCGGAATTCGCACTAGACAATCGATTATTCGAAAACGTTCGTCGTCTTTTAACAGGATGGCCTGCATCGTTGCATAGTTCTGTGGCCTGCCATTGTTCTAACCCTTCTACCATGCTGGTAGGCGAGGTTTGACCATCATGCTGGAGAGCTTCCATGAGAAGTTGAATGGCCTTGTCGTAATATTTAGCTCCGTGGAAATACCAATCCACTCTATCGGCCTCTGGCCATACTTCCATGCTTGCCAATCGGCTACAAACGCCACCAACATTGCCCTTCGCTCCCTTCACCCGGCCAAGTTGTTTTGCAGCGTATGCACAGGCAGCGTACTTAAGAAGAGGGTTAGTAACAGCTTTGACAGGCACGTAGGAAGCGAAATATGAGCCTAGATCAAAGAGATCCATCCTGGGGATCAAGTTAGCTATCAAGACAACGTTTCTTAAAAGTAAGCGAGCATACTTACCACTGTCCAGGAGATTCAGAAAAGTGTCGGAGCAAGAAGGCAACCTCATGGTCAGTTTCAGGCCTCGTCTGCGGAATGATAGTCCTAGTGCGAAACGGAGACCCTCTGCCATGTTGTGAGTGAAGATTCGGGTCTATAGGAGGCGACACCGATGTAGACGGATTAAGGAGAAAATTTATATTGTTGTTCGATGCGATCGATAGGGACGGGGAAGCGGGCGGTGCCATAGATGGCCGGATTTGGTTTGGAGATGGCACAGACCCCAGCGTATGTTCAGTTTCCGCTTGAGGGAAGGGCGTGTGAATGGCCAAGGGAACCGATACTGGCGCTGTTGTCACCATTGCAGGTACAGGCTGGTGTTGTTGCACGGCATATTTGTCTGTCGTAGCCGCGGCGGAGAGGGCTTCGAGGCCATGAGTCTGGGGATCTGTTGACCGGCCTGGGTAGATGCCACCACTATCCCATGAGGCAGACTGATTCGCATGTACGGTCTCGGGGAGGGTTAAGGAAGCCTCCAGCTCCTCAGCATACGGATCCATAACGTTGATAAAAGTCACTGCTCGAACGACGATATCATATCAGCTTTCACAATACCGCCCCAGCAATTCAAAAAGAACTCGGTATAAACCCCCCACCTTGCTTCGGTATCTCCAGCCATACGCTATTCTCGTCAAATGTATTCTTATAGGAATAGAAGCCTTTGAGCTTCCCTCCATCTCCGGGCACACCATCATCGTCGCGGTTCATCGACGCATTTTGCTGGTGGCGGAATACGATGCCCTCGCTGGGTCGGCATTCCCTCGAGGCCTTGCGACATTGGGAACACTGGGGCTTTTGCTCGTCGCATTTCAGCTTGCGTGCACGGCATGTCAAACTGCGGCAGAGAAAAGAGCTCATGTCAGTGCACCCTCGTTCCTTTCCGGCAAAGCTTCGATTGGGGGGGCTCGAGATCCGTCACTCACCAGCCAGTCCTTGAGCGCATCTCCGCTAGAATCAAGCCTGAGCCGACATCCGTAAAACGAGGTGGGAGGAAATATCCTTCGTCAGATCCTTCAATGCCTCTCTATTCCGGCATGAAAGCTTCACCTAATGTTGCGAAAGAAGGGAAGAAAATGAGCGCCGGACTCCGATGGCCTGGCTGAACGAAACATCACTGGCGGCCAGGCACGCAGGTACATAATATTCTAGCCAAAATGCTACGTAAGATAAGAGGCAAACCCGACTGGAATGCGAACCTTGGAATGAAATTTGTGTGGTTCTTCATCTCCACCGAAACCATGGCGTTTTTATGGAGTTCCTGACTTTTTGAGGTGGAAAAGTGCCACCAAAAGTAACGCGGATCGCGAAATAATATTCGGGAGTCGGGAGATGCGCTCACCTATTACTACGCTGCACGGAGTACAGAAAGATAGATGATGGACTGTTCCGGGGCACGGATTTCTCGTCCCATTTGTGGCATCCAGAATACCACCGAGCCTATCTACACCAGGTAACAACATACTTCCAACGGAAAAAAGAAATTCGTTCTCGGATAGGAGATGTTTTTGTTATGGGCAAAGGACGCAACACAAGGACTGAACCTAGGGTGCTTCTTCGGGTGAAAATAAAAGAAAAGACAGCTGGAGTAGTTAGCAGGATGACACGCGGAGGCGATCCAAGTAGCAGGCAAACATGAGGGATTGAAGAATTATTAGGCGATAAAGGCCGATATAGAAAGGAAAAAGGAAGACTTAATATGTATCCTCACGGCAAAAACAAAATTTCAATGAAACTAAATTCTAGGCAAAAAAAGGGGCAGTGAGCAACCGCAAACCATCTACCCAGAGCAAGAAGAGATAGGTGAAAGATGAAGATCGCTGTCAAAATAACAAAAAGGAACTCCTTGCATATCGACCGAAACCACGGGTATTTGCCACCGCCGGAACGCCAATTTTCGTTGTGTATTAGTTGATAAGAGAAAACAAATGATCGGTCATCAGATTGCCGGCACGCCGGGTGAACGTTGTCGAAGAGAATCCAGGAGATATTCAGGCGGCAAACGCCTAAGATCTGGTTTCCGGTCCATACCCTGCGGAGCGCGAACGTATCCTTGATTGCGACGCCGGATGCGACCGAGAATAATACCAATGAGCACGATGAGGAAGATACAACCTAGGGCGATACAGAAGGAGACGAGTACGACGATACCCCGGGAGCGTGGTTGACCTATTATCAGATAAGTGTTAACAAAAGCATATAGTGTGAGCTTTTCTATCCCCGGGGCTAACTTACGGCTGCCGCTAAGCTTGATTGCATTTTCAGAAAACAAGCCATTGATACTTCCCGGTTTACCGTCAGATGTGCTCGACAATATGAAAGGCTCTACGGTCGATCCGTTGTATATCGCGCCGGAGACAATTCCAAATTTCGGTAATTGGATCTGGCCGGTTAAAAGTAAAGCTTGATTCCTTTCAATCAGCTCAGCATCGCCATGTTCTTCGCGAAGAGAGAGTATCTGAACGCCTCTGATGGTTGTTTGTTCGCCGAAGAGCGACCCCGCAGAATGAAACTCGGTGCCGTCATTATAAATGAGGAACGTAGAGCCGCTTGGAGACTTTCCTGCCACCCAGAATCGAGACCCATCTGCCCTGGCAAGTCCAAGGGCTGTCACAGGGCCGGTAATCAAATCAGCGGATCTTCCGCTAATCGAAGACCAGGACTGTGCCTTTGCATCATAGCTAGCAAGCGTAGTCCGATTGCCGCCCACGGTCATGTTACCAGCAGCAATTAGTTTTTCCTTTGACACCCATGTTAAAGCGGATACCTCTCCTTGAAGGCCCGATCCGGGTCTAACCCATTGTGACGCATCTGTTTGCAAAGCACAAACAGCCGGACACGGCAGGGAACCAGCGGAATCAAATCGACCTCCAACGAAGACTTCGTTGGAACCCGGGCGCGGCGCAATAGTATTAACGACAACATTGTTGCCTTCCAAAAGCCCTGGTTGGCTTGCAGGGTATTCCCTCCTTGCCAGGTCATAGACAACAAGTCCCGCGATGTTGGACGAACTGATTTGACCCATTACTTTACCGCCAAGGAAGAGAGAGTCTCGGAGAACTGCCGTAGAAAGAAACGTCGAGTTCGAAGTTATCCCTGGTCCAAGGCCTGTCACTTTATCGCCGTCGGAACCGTCGATCAAAAGCGCATTTTGGATGGTCGAGTCGTCCGATGCTGTAGCGGTGAAGTGTCCAACCAGAACGGTAAGATTCCGACCGGAACCCATATCGAAAAGACCGGTTGTCACAGCTTGGGCGCCATTTTTATCCAGTAAAGCCCGTTTCCTCTGGTTCGAATCCGGCGTTTGTTGAATCTTGACTGGCAAGGGCTGGAGAGCAAGTCCGTTGTCGTCGCTTAGTGCAACGGCGCCATGGGATGAAATTCCACCCGATGCCAATGTACCAGCCAATATGGTATCGTCCTTTGCCACGATGGAAGTTGTGAGCTGTCCCACATACGCCATTTGATTGATCTCAAGCTCTTGCAACCATTTCTTCTCCGAAGGCACCCACACAGCGAATCCCCTGGCGGGAATGGCTCGACGCCCATCCGATTCCTCAATCTGAGAGAAATCGCCACTTACAGCGATAGCAGACTCAATCCTGCTAGAAGAGACATTCACAGGGAATCGCACGAGCGATCGAACATAACCGTTGACGCCGGATCCCAACGATAGCCAAGTGTCATCGGGAATCGAGTACGCAGCGACGTGTTTCAGTTTATCCTGGCTACCGTTCGCTAGATTCGTGAAATTGCCTCCTACATATACCAAATCATCGAGGGTGACCATCGAGGCTACTGCGGCGTTCAATCCATCGCCAGACAATCCCGATGCGCGGCCATCCCTGATCGACATGATGTTGTGAATGGTTGCATTTGAAAAATTGCCGCCCACAAAGAGGGTATCGTCTTTGTACGTTAAATCATTGACTATCGCTCCACGGTCCAGCTCAGTGCCCGCCCTGTTTATAGCAGAGGCAGAAAAGTTAGTGTTAAAGTCATTCTGCCTTGGATCATAGTCAAATAAACCGTTAAGGCCACCGGTGGACGAAATTAACTGGAATCGAACCCGGGACGCGACAATATTTATAGCGCCCTGCCCGCTCTGTGCTGAAACAGTCACTTCAGGTCGAAAGTTAGCATTGGCTGCGTCGACACGCCCAAGGTATATCTGATCGTATTTGTCGAAATTGTTGGTCTGGTGAATTGAGGACTGAACGGGATTTTCATCTTGCATCGAGAATTTCCCCGTTACGTTGACGATACCTCGTGTTGCGCAAGTGCCATCTTGAATGCAACCCGGGGTAAATATCGTTACGGAATAATTGCCGGACTGTTTAATATCCGGGAAAAAGGTGACGGATGTAGATAATCGTGTAGAGGAATCGACTTGCGCGCGTAAGTAATCGGAAGAGCTCTGAACTGAAGGAATTACTGTCCAGGTTCCCGTATTTGTAGATTTGGAAGCGAAAGGGATATTCGCGCACGCCGGTTCGTTAAAGTCGTTAACCGCGTGCACGTAGATGTCTACAATGACACAATAGTTAGTTCAGTGCGTGAAGATACGTAGAAATAAAGACATACCGTCTTGAAGCAGCTCTACACCGTTCAAGCCTCCACCCTGACCGTAAAATTCTAAGATTTCTAGCCGGAATCCATTCATGCCAACGAGGTTAACAAAGTGAAAATCGCGAAACTCCTCAGCTGGGTCATCGGAAAGGGGACACCTAGCGTCGCAAGCCATCTCATTCCCGGTAGCAGGGTCAGTGTAAGTCAGGTTGAGAATCCCCGTGTCGGGTAGTGCGATGAAGCGGAAAGTCCTCGTTCCCCGCCCTTCGAAGTGGGTGTTCCAAAGTCTTAGCTTAGTAGGTTGGTAACCAAACCTCATCTGCGCATGCCAATATCCCGCTTGTTGATCCGCCAGAAGCCAAGTGCTGCCGGGGCCGTCCCGTTTCGTGGCCTGGCACACGGCATTCCGCGGATTATCGAACCCAGGCCGTATAGAGCTTCCGCCAGAGGAGATTTCGGCAGTTTCAAGATTGACCATTTGTTGATCCTTGAGAGAAGGAGTTGTCGCATTCCCTAATCCGTCGAAAGACCCTCCAAACACAATATGATCGTTCTCCGCTTTAACAATTGAGGATACCGGGCCATTGAAGCCACCGAAAGGAAGGTTGGAAAAACCGGAGCGCCGAGACCAGGAAATGGCGTTTGACGAATTGGACTCCTTGAAATCGCCGCCCACGTAGACCTTGTCGGAGTCACAGAGTAACGCGCGGACCTGACCTGATAATCCTTGGATGGCAGACACTTTCCCGGAGTTTGGGTCAAAGAGCGCAAGAGCTTGAGATTCGATCCCTCCTAAGCTAGTAAAATTGCCCCCAACCACGATACTTGTCAACGAGCCATCCTCTGATGTTAGCGAGCACAGGGCCAGGATATCCGCATCGGCAGACGAGATGGGAGCAAGGCCTCCGTTGGGCAGCGGGGCGATTAACGACTGGGACTGGGAGCCATTGTAAACGGCGAGGACCTCGTCTCGCTGCTGCTGGTACGTGAATAACGAGATGGCATCGAAATTGCCAGTGAGGGCGACACGGCCAAGCGGACCAAGATCAAGCTGGGGGGAAGGCACCGGGGTAAACAGAGTGGCTCGAGCCAGCGGAAGGGAAAGAAGCGAGATCAGCTGCGGTAGCGGTAGGATTGAAGCATCACCGGGCGGAAACAGTGAGGAGAACCTCATTGTTTTGTCCGGGATGGCACTGGTGGCTGGATGGCCAAGTCGGTCGTTCAGTTGGGGAGCGATAGACTGGATTTCCTGTGCGGGTATCGGAACATGACGCGACAAAATACTAAAAGAGTGGACTGAATGCTAAACAAGCAGTGTCAACAAGGCACAAACATGAAGGTGGTGGTGCTGCAACAAAAGGAACGAGAGTGGTGAGTAGGGAGGTGAACGCTGAAAGGAACGAACAGGCCTCTCAAGCGAGCTCCTGGAAATTGCAGCACGGCCAAAACGCCAAAAGGCACAGGTTTGCCAGCTGTAATTAATACCGGGGGGGGCCGTTCTCTGCGGGATGAGGTAAGCCGATGTGGCCCGATGCGGCATAGCGGCGGGCGAAATCCATGGTTGGCAGCAGCAAGGTACAGAGTGTCGCTGGCATTACGGGCCGCGCGCGTGGCAGTTAGCTCAGGCCATTTTCTCTTGAGACAGGCAGGATCTCGTGGTGTTAATGCATCGACTTGTGGGATTTCATGCTCACTACTACAATGTCGATATGCATCCAACCGCTTCCCCTTTCTTTAACCCGTAGTCGAGTACTCTGTAGAGGCTGATATGGAGCACAATATTGAAGATATTTTCAGAGAGAAGCTATTTCCGTCACACAGCAGGAATGGGACATTTCTATTGCCTCATCTCAAATCCCCTTTTCCCTCAACCCATGTGCACTTCTTAAAAGCTATGCCATTAATGCTATCATATCCCGTCTATTATACCATCCTGCAGAGCGCTCCCTTGAACTCGCAGGATGACGCTGCCAAATCTTCAATTTCAGCTGTGCCGATAAACTTTTGTTAGTTCACCAACTGACAGGATTAGGTAATCTGGGCATTGGAGAAAAAGACTGCTAACTGGATTAGGATTAGTCAATGGCTGCTAACCGGATGGACTTTAGTCTAAACCTTGATAAAGTGCTTTCTGACGCGCTGGGAACCTCTAGCAGCTATCGCGAAAATGCAGCCAGGTGAACACTCAACACTGAGCTCGCCAACGTGAGCCCAATTTCTACTTCCCCGGCCACTTATCTCCATATCCGCGGAAGCTCGATAGTTGAAAAGCCGTCTAATAGCTTACATAGCGATTTCCATCATGTATGGCCTCTGGAGTACATTGTCTTGTGAAAAGTCTCACTAACGCAAGCCCAGGGAGAGCTTTGAAAACATCTACCTAGATCTTTCCAAACAACCCGGCAAGTGTAAGCTTGCTGAAAGTGGCTTGGGATGGAAGCCGTCGGGAGGAGGCGACACGTTCACACTCGATAAGAGCAATGTCGGAGCTGCCCAGTGGAGCCGTGCGGCAAAAGGCTATGAGTTGAAGATTTTGCCGCGCACTGGCGGTGTTATACAGCTCGATGGCTTTCAGCAAGAGGTATGTGGTTTAAAGCTATATTCCTTTTTCTGGCCCTTCTAACTTGTTTGACTTGCGCTAGGATTTTGAGAGAAGCAGCAAAGCGTTCAAGCTGTGGTATGGCGTCAACCTTGAAAATCGAGAACATGCCCTGCGAGGATGGAATTGGGGAAAAGCAGATTTCGGGAAAGCAGAATTATCTTTCAACGTCCAGAACAGACCCGCATTTGAAATTCCATATTCGGAGATATCAAACACGAATCTAGCGGGGAGGAATGAGGTGGCGGTCGAATTCTCACTTCCAGCTGACGGCACCCCTAACGGACCCAATGGGCAACCCGGAAGCAACAAAAACCGCGGCAAGAAAGCCGGTGCAGGGAAAGACGAGCTTGTCGAAATGAGATTCTACATTCCTGGCACTGCAGTCAAGAAGGATCAAGCCGACGCCGACGAGAAGAGTGTAGATGGGGAAGAAATCGAAGAGCAAAACGCTGCAAACCTCTTCTACGAGACCCTGATGGATAAGGCTGAGATTGGCGAAGTCGCTGGGGACACGTTCGCTACCTTTCCTGATATATTACATCTTACTCCAAGGTATGCCAGTCATCGTGATAGGTTTTCTGGTTGGTTGCCACTTACATTGTTTCAGAGGACGGTTCGACATCGACATGTACGAAAATTCACTTCGACTACGCGGCAAAACATATGATTATAAGATCCAGTACCAATCGATTAAGAAATTTTTCTTATTGCCTAAAAATGACGACACGCATACGTTGATTACCGTTGGATTAGATCCCCCTCTACGACAGGGTCAGACACGCTACCCATTCCTCGTAATGCAGTTGAAATTGGACGACGAATACAATCTCGATCTCAATATGACTGAGTATTTCATGCCCCCCATCTACTCCCCGATATCCCGTCCAGGCTAATTTTGAATAGTGAACTGCTCCAGACACGCTACAAAGACAAACTTCAAGCTCATTACGAGGAACCGATTCACTTGGTGATGACGAAGGTTTTCCGCGGGCTCTCCGGAAAGAAAATAATCATGCCGTCCAATGATTTTACTAGGTCAGCCACAGCCCATTACCGCAATGGCAATTTATCAGCTCCCTCCGTGTCAATGGATCAATCTAGGACCAGGAATACTAACACAACATCCAGTAACCACAATCACAACGGAATCAAATGCTCGATCAAAGCGAACGAAGGCCTCCTATATTGCCTCGACAAAAGCTTCATGTTTGTTCCAAAGCCCGCAACCTATGTCCAAATTGACAATATATCGGTTATCACCATGTCCCGTGTTGGCGGCGCCGTCTCAGCTAGTCGAACTTTTGATATAACGATGAGTCTTAAAGGCGGCGGCGAGCATCAGTTCAGCAACATCAACAGGTTTGTTTTTCGTGGGATACAAAAAGAAAATGTAGGCTAATTTCCCGCTAGAGAGGAGCAAAAGCCATTGGAGGCGTTTTTCAAAGCCAAAAATATACGGTTTAAGAATGAAATGGCTGAAGATGTAAGTGCTATCCAATCCCAGCTGTTACCCAAGGTCACTCCCATATTCCTGTGATTTCCCGGGTTTGAGTAAGCAGAGTAATAGCAGAAACTGATCTAGATATCATGTGCAGACATCGACACTCCTCGCTGCAGCACTTGATAACGATGAGCTTATGGAGTCCAGCGACGAGGAGGTCTCTGGCGCTCACCGTGGGTCAGCCGACGAAGACGAAGAATCTGTTGATGAAGACTTCCAGGCTGAGTCGGAATCCGATGTGGCTGAAGAATATGACTCTGAGCATGAAAGTAGTGGCAGCGATGCCACAATGGATGATGCTGACGATGACGAAGAAAAGGAGAGACCGAAAAAGAAGAGCAAGTTGGATAAGTGATCGCTGTGCCTCAATAAGGAGGCAGAGCAGATAGTCACCATGCAAGTTCTATATAATCATGCATTCTCATAATCCTGGGGAACAAGGTCTTTCATTCATCTTTCCAAGGAAGCAGGTCCATGTTCGGTTTTGGTTGAAGGAATTTGTTGTGACCTGCAATTGGGTTTACCCTGTGTGTAAAATAGAAAACTATTTTCAACTGAGTTTTGCCCGTTCTTCATGGGATTATCTTTGTGAATTGCAGTCTTCTCATCATTGCTTGCTTGTGGCTGGAACCCCTGGCGGCACCAAGATTGATTTTTCAAGGTGCCACGTGATTCGGAGCTTCCAACTTGAGCATAGCGCCAGAGAGAGGCAGACGCGCTGGTTGACAGCTTGCTTGGAGCAGCGTCTCAATGAGTGATTGTTCTCATTCATTGCGGTTCTGTTGTGCTTGAAACTGAGATCCGTTTCTTCTCTTTATCTTCTTTCTTTTCCTGACCTTGACTTTGTCAATCATGCCAGCTGCAAGCAAGTAACTGCTAAATACCATCATCCTTAAACACCCTCTCCTCTCCCTCCAGAGTCAAAGTGACAAACAACTTCATCTCTCACCCGCCATCCTAAAACGCGATTTCGCCTGTTCTGTCTAGCTACTGTCCTCGCGTTGTGAAACATTACTACCCCTTTTCCTACCTCAATCCGTGACGCACACATTTTTCACAATGGCGGCTACATACAGCAAGAAGACAAACTCGGACCTCATGGAGATGCTCAAGGCGCGAGGACTTCCTCACACCGGAAAGAAAGCTGATATGGTCGCGCGACTCGTCGAAGCAGACAAAGCCGCATCGGATGACACCAGCGCCACGGTCGCCTCGCCACCCTCCCCTGCACCCAAAGCCGACGCAGCTGACGACGTTATCGACTGGGACGACGACACAACAGCAATAGAACCAGTGGCATCAACCAAGGAAACTGCCGCAAAAAGTACTGACGCGAAAGACGCCAAAGAAGCTGCAGCGGGCGGCAAGGGAGTTGTTCCAAACCCGACTGCAGTGCCGAACCAGAAGGTTGATACCGACCCTTCGACTACGCATGACCTAACAGTTAAGCGTCCGGGTGACAAGGAGGATGGTGAGAAGAAGGAAGCCGGTGCGGAACCTGTAGGCGAGAAAGAAGAAGCTGGTGCAGACAAAACCGAAACGGCAGAGAAGAAACCCGAAGAAAAGAGTTATAGCATGGGGCTTGCTACTACAGATCTCGATTCTGAGCTTGAGAAACGCAGAAAGCGAGCTGAGAAGTTTGGTATTGTGGATGATACAGCCTCGAAAGAAGCCCAAAAGGCGGTGGAGAGAGCAAAGAGATTTGGGACCGCGAACAACGACAACACATCGTCCGGCGTGAAGGGATTGGACGAGGCGCTGCCAGAACGATCGAGGAAGAGAGGCCATGGCGAAGATGGCGACCACTATCAGCGTGGTGGAAAACGCAGAGACTTCTCCGGACGTGGACGGGGACGGGGACGTGGTGGGCACGATTATCGTCGCCGCAACGGTGGTGGTTCGAATAACAACAGAGCGGATAATTGGCGCGAAGCAGACCGCAGTGCAATGGAAAGAAGAAAGGCTCGGTTCGGTTGAAATAACTGGTTTCTTTCCTCGTTTCGTTCGACTTTAGAGCCATTTCTCCCCTTTTTCATTGTTACTTTCCTCATCTGTGTCTCTTTTCGCTGTGGCTTCGGTGGCGACTGGAGTTTACTGGAACAGAATCCGCGGGAAGCAATTTGACCTTTAACGAATGCAAACAATCGATCTTCTCGTCGAGTCCGTTTGCTTCAATATTTTCGCCTTTTAGCCCTATACTTTAACATCGGCCGCCCCGTCAAGTCGAAAGGCTATCTAGGGTGGTGACAGAAGATGGATCAATCATCAAAACAGTGTACTATAACTATTTGAAAATGCGGGAATTATGTGAACACGGGTTGCAGGTAGCGTTCGATTCAATTATTAGAAACATTGTCTTTGCCGATATCAGCAATTGTAGAGATGTAGAATGGACTGATAGCAATGCTTATCAACTAGGAAACCAGGCCATCCACGCTGCTCGTTGCCGATCTATACACATGGC
>NW_003052500.1:4798148-4832745 GCF_000003515.1 Uncinocarpus reesii 1704 | reverse complement strand
CACTTTGACATTCGAACTTGGAATTCCCACACTCGAGCCAGCCAGCCGTCCCAACTCTGTCATACCGTAACCACTGGCTGTAAAACATACTTGGGGATCAAAGCATCAACATCGTGTCCTCGGTCTCGATGGGATACTGCGCAGTGCGCAAGGACGGGCAAACTGAGGTCCGAATATTCATGGCGCAACATGGCGTGATGTCATTATGCAGGTTCTGGGAGAGCTGATCGATGCGTTGTTCCTGCGATAGGGCTGCTGAAGCTTTAAGCAATTCAATATGGAGTATAGAGCCTTTTAAAACATGTGTCCACTTGTTGTGAGCTTTCGTTCGCTAGCCAGGCACAGTAGCACATCTGCAAGCTCAGTTGAATGTGGCAAGTCAGGCACCCGCGGTAACTGAATAAACGATCGAAACTCAAGTCCTCGACTGCTGAATGTTGGAACGGCAACTATTATCTTCGATGTGGCCTCGCCGGCCTCCGAACCAAGGACCCCTGACCTGAATCGGTTCCCAAATGATAATAGCAATTACTAACGACATTCTTCTGTGCCCTGTCGCATACTTGAAATTCGCCACACGGTGAAAAAGAGTACCCCTGCAAATCACAGGCGCCGTGGCCAAGGGTTGAAGCATCTTGTCTGCGAATCATCGCGGCACTTTGGCCTTCTGCGGCGTGACTGGTTGCGATGGGCCCCAGTTCGATGTCTGGAGACGGCAACGCGCACCCCACTCTCCAAGCTCGATGCGATTCCCCTCAGCAGGCTCGAACATTCGCACAGACGCTATTTTCAGACAGGTATTATCTCGGGAGACGGGAAGAGGAGTGATCAGAGTTAAGCAGCATTTCTTGTCTAGAGATGATGTCGTTGGATGGACGTCGGTGGTTCCGTGGTTGCACTTTGACGGTTCGGCACGGTGCGGCGATCTTGTTGAATCGGTTCAGTTGCGGATTTCTTTCTCGAGAGATAGTTGATTACATTGTTCTGAGGGACGGCTGCTAAGAATAGCTTTTGTCCGATGACCGGAGAGCCTCAGGCCCCGTGATTGCCACCGTGACTTTTTGGACGTTGACCGAATCCTCGTCGAGACTGATCTTGGATTTCCCCAACTTGAGAGCATCCTTGCTCATTCACTCGTCACCAGCCAATCCTTTGCTTGGGGCTTTCTTCCAGCAAGCTCCAGGCCAAGGGTTTCTCTCTGCCGCAGGAGAAACTAATCGAAGACCCAGCACTGTGCAGCAAATGCATGTCGGCTCTCAGCTCGCTCGGTGCTAGTGACCTGCAGGCATTTCTGACCTCCCTCAAGCCTGATAGGACAAAAGATACTCGACGACTGGATCCTCTCGCAAAGTGGAGGTTTTCCCTTGACTCTTCACTAATTCCAATGCAAAAACCCCTACTTCCCAAATGCCGTTGGCTCGTTGGGGCGGCACACATCCCCAGTCTTATCTATCCTAATCGAGCAACATTTACGAATGATTCAAGCAACTGTGCGCTCCTCCAGTCATGTACCGTCGGTAGTTGATCTCTCCAGTGAGAGCATACAATCTCCAAGCTGCGGAGGGGGCCGATATCCACTCCATGTGCACCCCTTTTAATCCAGGACGGACTCCTTTCAGCTAACAATGGAAACATTCCTCGATTCCATGCTCTCTGCCGACAGTGTTCCCAGCACTGCGCAAAACATATCTGCGCTGAGATTCTCTTGGGCTGCATGAGAATCATTGACGTGGTCGGCCGTTGACGCCTTATATTCCTTCAACGCACCACCGCCACGCCCCGGTTTAGCCACACACCGCACGCCCCGCTGTGTGGCGAAGTCCGGCGGACAGTTATACATCGAAAGAGAGGATTATTTCTTCTGCGCCTTCTCGGACTATATTACTGTGCCGACGGGTGGTTTTCGCCGTTTTTTAATTCTGGTTTTGCCCCAATTTCCGTTTTGATTCTTATTCTGAGTTAGGCTTTTTCGGCGTTGACCAAGCTTCTTGTTGTGACAGCTCTACCGTTGATTCCCCCAAAGGTTCACACCTCTACCTTTATTACTTTGCGCCTGGTGCCCTTTTTCCGGCAGGTTACACGGTTTCATTAATAAACGGATTGGTTCTAGTTCAGAGTAAGTGAGCAGGACCTGTGTGGCAACCCGCAAGCTCACCTTTGCTTCGCTGTCCTAGCCGGATGTCGGTTTTCACCGGTTCACTATTCTCTGGCCGTGATGTTTCCCAGCGCAATTAATACAGCTGCTCCTCGTCAGCGTCGCCATCAATGTTATCTGAAAGGCTTGCAGGATGTCGTCCCGCAAACCCAGTCGAGTCGGTACGCCCTCCTCGGCGGAGACTGCCCCGGCTGCCCCCGTGTCACGATCGTCGAGAATCCCAACTGCGTCGAGCATGAGATCGGCAACTCCGAAATCGCAGGCTTCCTTTAAATATACGCCGTCACTACCTAAGGGTAGTAGATATCCCGGCGCACCGGAACCTGAGACGAGGCAGCGTGATAACATTGGAACTAATGTTACCAAGTCGAAGGGGCTAAGTCAACATCTTGGGCTGCCTCGAGCTTTAGCCCCTGGGGCTTCGTCGTTACCTCACGTGGAACCGTTATCATCGTCAAAGAACACATCAATGACATCTCGAACTTCCGCAAAATCTCCGCGAAATGTTTTGCGGAGAAAAGCCCCTTCCATTGAAGGGTATGTTGGGCATAGCAAACCACGGCCACCTTCGCCGAAGCCCCGTCGTGACCTTGAGACTACTGGTACAAGTGAACCTCTGAGTGACTCGACAAAGCGTTTCCCACCACCTCCTCCAGCGCGAACACCAGTGACCCCTGTTGAGACACCCCAGCCTGACATGAATAAAACTATTGCTCCCGAACTTTTAGGACTATCAGCAGGGGGCACATTGAATCTCCCTCCGCCAACACCCAACTTTACGAGCAGCCCTTCGACTAGATATTCAGAATCGCCAGGGCTTTGGAGTAGCAGGACATCAACCCCAACATCGCTGTCATCCTACTCACCTGGGCTCACTCATTCCTCCAAAGTTGGTTCCCGTTTGAGACAACCCAGCCCATCACTATTTCGTTCCCACCCGCCGCGCTACCATGTCTCCGGTGCATCTTACCCAGGCGCAACGAAAGATGTTCCGGTATTTCCAAAAGGGCCCCAAAGATCCCAGACGGAGCCGGTACGAGTGCCGGGGTCGAAGCTCCCAACGAAAACGCAGCTTGACCTTGAGAGTGCAATAAAATCCGAAACCCAACCGCGCTTACACCTGCAAACGCCACATTCTGATCCGAAAAGCCCTAGACAGGAAATGACTTTTCAGCAAAATGCTGCGGCCAACGAGAAGGAAGGTTTAAATGTCGACCGTTCAACTAAGCTTCCTCAAAAGTTTCAAAGGATTGAGGCTTTTCAGTATTCGAAAACTGTGACTCCGCCCAAATACCCGGCAAGGCCTAGTCGCACAGGTACTGAAACCCTAGAGCTACAAGCGTCGCCTGTGATTCACAGCAATCTTCCGTCTTCGAGATTACCTGCACATAGACGTCAAAGCTCCGCTGAAAGTGGCCACGTGAATAAATCTGCAGAAAATCCAATCCTCCGCAATGTATCGACTGACTCACTCCAATCGAAATCCTCTTCACGAATTCCCCACCCATCTCCATCGCCCAGCAAATTTGAGAAAATTGATTCTCATCCGTCTTTTACAGCCTCTACCGGCCAGGTACTCTCTAGAAAGAAGTCAGTCCTTGTCAAGGAATCGAAAGACCAGAAGGAGGACAGTGGAGCTAGGCGTTTCGGGTTTTTCTCCAAAAGATCAAGAGCTTCCCCTGAACTATCTCGGTCTGAACCCGTGGATAAAACCCGTCGTGGACCAGCAGCCGGTACAGGACACGAAGGCTATAGTAGATATGCCCAACGCGGAAGAAGGACCAGCATTGGAAGTAATGCCAGCCGTGCCAGATCTACAAGTACCAATGGATCCACGGGCAATGTTAGCAGGGGGCATTCCGACCTGGATGACTTTCTGCTAGATCGTTTGGAACCGGTCATTATAACTGGTGGCGCAGGTGACGGCTCGAAGCTGAGTCGGACTTGCAGCGAACAAAGTGTTAGTGGCTTGAGCGTCACTTCAAGCTTGAGCTCCCAGATCCCTTCACGGACGGCCAAATTCTACAATCAGTCATCTGAGTCCCTGATTTCGTCAGCCGGACGTTTTGTCCATTCTCCGGAACCTATGAGTGGCACATCAACCGTATCGCTCTCCAAATCAAAGGGGGAATTAAACCCAGCGCCTACAATTGCCAAACGCCGTTCATTTCGCAAACCCAATTTGTTTACCAAAAGTAGCGGCAACGGGGCGCTCTCTATAAACACAGACGTTCCAAGATTGGCTCCTCCTGTGGATAGTTCTACTACTTATCGCACCTCTATTTCCCAGTCCGATGCATCCACCATGGCAAGAGAAGATGAACCGAAGGACATCCAAGAGTCCAAGAAGAAAAAATCACAAAAGCTTGGGAAATGGAATTTTTTCCAGAGAAGCCACCAGCTACGTCGAAAAGAGCATTTTACCGAGTCCGATCTGGCGTCCATCACGAAGGTTCCAGTCTCTGTTTCGAAAGTTCCAACATCACGAACAGTGGCGCATTACGCACTCGTTGACTGTGATCCCATTGAATCGGACTCCCTTGAGGACATCCTTAACCGTATCGAGGAATCACCGCCTACGGAAGCAGACATCCAAGAGCCATCATCCGTAATCGACCTCAAAAGGCAGCAATCAGTTTTATTGCCAGCCCCGCCTGTTGGTTTGGCTGAATATACATTCGAACGGCGTCCTTCCTCACCCAAGGTGTTCTTTGGCAAAGATACATCTCCTAGTACACCCGAATTAAAGCCCAGACCGTCTGGTTCAACACGTCTAAAATCTGTGGGAAGAATACCCGTTGTTGTGCCTAGAGAAAATAGGCAACATAAACCTCCACCACAGTCTTTCTCTCGGCCTTTTAGTCGAGCTGATATGCCGTCTATCACAGCACTATGTGACGGCGGTGTATCGAGTCCTGATTATCCTGATTGTTCTGCGGCTTTCTCTTCTTCGAACAATATTAGTTCTCGACCCTTGATGACGGACATGTTAGAGGCCCGTCCCGTCGCACCTGTTCCTGGAGCCGCCGATTCCCATTACTTCCCTACTGATGATCCTGAATTTTTGGTCATTTCCCCCAGAAAGGGATCTGATGTTTCTGGATCTAGCAGCACCGAGAGTCGCAAGAGTCTCGGTGCCATCACAGCTGTCGTGCCTGCTCCAGGCTCGAAACTAACTGAAGATGAAATTTGGTACGAGTACGACGACTTCATCGACAAAGTGCTAACTCCACCCACTCAAGAAATTGGCTTGTCGAATCGAAACTCTTTTCAGTTGGCGGCACGGGCAAGCAGAGTGCTACAGGCGGGTTTGAATGCGATGGGAGATAACACAAGGTTGTCATGTCAATCAGAGTGCTCTCAAGTGACCACGCCTATGTCTTCGCTCCCAACGAACTCTGTACATTTGAGCCGCTCCATGATACTTTCAGCACTGCATTCATCTTCAGCAGCTCTATCCAGCCCTGTGTCTCTTAGCGAATTATATTCGTATTATTCTGAACGCAGTCAAACGATCCCGACTTCGGCAACTTTAGACACAATGTCATCGCTCGAAGTCCCCCAGAACCGTCAGGCCACACATTACGATGGATCTCAAAGCAAGGAGCCCGATCGTCAGAAGAACGCCACTCTTTTAGATATTGCGGAGCGCGAACGGCTTGGAGCTCTTGCGCAGGCAAACCTGCGCTCGGGGTCTCTAATGACAAGCCGTTGGCTATCCTTTGGCCGAGTTCTCTTCAGCCCAGCGCAAAACCACGTGCGAAGCGAAGATCAATCCCGCATTCTTGTAATCGATGGCCTTGGTAACGACGATTGGTCTTTCTACTGCGCTTTAACCTACCCAACAGCCACAATCTACAATCTCAGCATTTTCCCGTCCGGATCCACCAGCAGCAATCCCGCAGCCTGGGAGCCCCCAGCGAACCACCGCTCTGTTCATCATGCCATTTTTGAAAGTCCATTTCCATTTCCCAAGGGGTTCTTCACTGCTGCAATTTTGCGCTTTCCGGCTGCTTGCTCTGAAATCGGGTTAAGAAATGCAGTTTCTGAATGCAAACGAGTTCTTCGCACCGGTGGTTATCTGGAGATGACCATACTGGACCTGGATATGGTGAACATGGGAAGTCGAACTCGCAAAGCGGTTCGAAAACTCAAAGAACGCATCTTCGCGACAGACCCCAGCATCAGTCTGAAGCCAGCCAGCGATAATATCCAAAAGCTTCTCGGAAAACGTGGATTTCAGAATCTGAATCGATGCATGGTCGTAGTTCCCGTTGCGGGGACAATCATGAAATCGTCAGATACGTCCAGCTCTAGTCATACAACCGCCCCTACCAACTCGACTACACCAATTGATTCCTTCCCTCCACCGTCGGCATCTACCATTCCTGGGAGCCATAGCCATACACGGCCTCCTTCTGATGTGAACGTCTCCCTTGGCGATCTGCTTTCAGATCCATCGCCCTCAGAATCCAACGATGAATGTATCGCAAGGATGGTTGCCAAAGTTGGCCGTTGGTGGTACACTAGGTGCTATGAAGCACCAGTCCTGCCAGAAGGTAATATCGACAACAGCATTTGGGCTGATCGGCGGCTTTTGCGCGAGTGTCAAAGACGCGGCACTGGCTTCAAGTTGTTGATCGCCTATGCACAAAAGCCAAGTGAAGTGACACGAAGGACGGTGAGCGTGTGAAACCGCCAAATGACGGTTTTTGATTCCTCCCCGGAACTCATATCTTTTTACATTCAACCCTTTTTGAAACCGGCCGGGCATTTTGCGCCGCCGTGTTACGATTTCTACGACATTTACGACTGCATGAAATGAATGAAAGAAACCATTTTAAGATTGGCATTTTATTTTCACAGTACTTTTCTTCTTCGTGTCTTAGAATTAAGACCGCATTGGGCAACCGGCTAGCATACGCCAGGCCATCTCTGTTCTGCCTAGCGATACTGCTATTTCTCCAACATTATATTCATCTTGTCTTCAATTTTCGTGCCAAGGCTGGTCCGCTCGATTTGAAATTATAACTTATCCCTTTTTTAATCTGCATCTTCCCGTGCTTCTTTCCAGTGTATAGGTTGGATGTCTGAGCTCATTTTAGCGAACTTGGTGGCGAGCGGTCGAGTTAGTATCTGATTTCCTCTCTGCGCATGTATCCTAGTCCTATTTTCTTTACCTCACCTGACCATTATCGTTCATGACTCCAGACTGCCATTCCGTTCAGCCGGTTCTTGGTCTTTCGCATTTTGACATGCAGGAGGACCGTGGCAACGAGTCTTGATAGCTAAGCGCCAATGATTGATGTATCATTATACTCTCAACTCTTTACTTAACCCTCCAAGCGAGGTTAAAGTGGAGCATAGCTTCTTCCCCGAAAACCATCCAGTTTCTATTCATATCCTCGTCGTTTCCCATGTTGCATGCGTGACTTGGCCCATAATTGGCATCGACTGAAAGCAAAGTTGAGCTCCGTGGAGACACTTAATTCACGTTGGCACGAGTTAATTCGCGAATTAAGTTAAGTCCCTTGCTAGTTAATTAGTTATTAATAGTAGAGCGGCTCCACAATTGCTGTTAATTATGGATAATTCATCACCAGGCTTAACAGTTTAATACACGTGTTAAGCGTGGGCTTAAGCGGATTAAGCTTGGCGAACGCCTAATTAGCTTCAAACCCGAACATGCAGGGGTAAACAATTTGTGATCCTGCACATACCCCTGGCGTTCTCGCTCGGACAGTTTGTTGGGTGCGTTTCTTAAGGAGCCGGTAGAACAGCTGCCAGCAGGGTATGTTTGCGCCAATTGAGCGAATTATGAAACAATGGGATTCAGATTCAAAAGGTAGTTTGATATTTGTGGCTCCTGACTATCAACAGTATGGCGGAGTCTTGGACCAAAGATGTATGTATGTACAAAGTAGTCATTATCTATAAACAAAAAATATAACCTTTGTACGGAATAAGAAGCTAGGCTGTCCATCTCTATATCCGTCCAGTTCTCATCTGGATCGCTTATTATTGAGCCCGAAACATTTGGAAAAATGAGAGTACAAGCCTTCGTTTCGGAGGCCCCCTGTGGGGCGTACGGTTTGTTTGCGGCGACGAGGAAGTATCATCCATACATCCAGTATTGCGCGATATACTTGACTTCGAATTGGTCCGGCATATTCTTGCAGCTGGTTGGCGCTTTTCCGGCGGTGGTTTTGACACGGTAAACGGCCTGGATTGAAGGGGGGTGTTAGCAATTGAAGAAAGGGATCAAGCGCCCGAATTTTGGCAAAATGTCTATTCGTTTCGCGCATACCTCAATTCCAGACCCATCCACACGGTCGAGTCTTAACCAGTCAACATCACGATTTTGAGGCGCAGGGACCTTTGCGGCGACCGAAACATAGGCATAATCATTGTGGCCGTTGGTTCGGAGATCGAACAGTGGAACACGGCCCTCGAAGTAGTGATGCCCTTGCATTTCTGAACCAAGATACTTGGGTACCAGACGGTTGACCATGCGCACTGGAAGCCTCACAACCATACGTGCAAACATATCCAGAAACCATGAGGACTGACTAGCAAGGCAGGAGACGTCGTAAAGCGTCGCTACCGCACCAACCAAAGCTGGCTTTGCGGACTTTTCGAGGTTGGCACATGTATAGTTCTGGGTCCCGACGCCGAGAGTGATGTATTTAAGGGCCAATTCAGAAGCGGGGGATGGGAGTTCAGCACCGTTGCCAGTTTCGGGCAACGAAACCTTTGACGTGCCGCAGGACCCTCCTCCATGGTTGGGTCGAATGTTTTTCAGAAGATTTCCAAGACCTGACATCGACATGGATGCTTCATGCTCGATCGGGGCGCAGGCAGCACCCAAAATGAGCAGGGAAGAGGAGAGGAGGCTGAGCAGATGCATTGCGATCGGAGGACTTCAAGGTAATGGAATAGCAAAGAAGAAAAGAGGCAAGAGACGTGGCGGCAGAAACAAGAGCCTGAGGCAGTTGATTATTCGGTGAAGCCAACGGCTGTTTGCTGGTGCAAGCCTGGGTTGTCTGCGGGAATATATAGCAGCTGGGTGGTTCCATTGAGCATTCCGTCAGACTCGCCACCTTTAAATACTCGAGCTGAGATGGTTTGAGAGGGTCTTTTGCCCTTGTTCGTCAAGCTAGCCATTCGAGAATCGACCACAGTAGTGTGGAGTGATAAGAAAAGAAATCATAATAATAGACTCATTGCGTGTGAGGCAACGGCGCAACGCCAACCAACACAGGCTGCAGAAAATTGGGAGGGAGTGTGCATACAGTTTGACAAGGGTACACTCGCACCCTGGCCCCCTGTTGGCGGCTCGAGCATTCTCCGTCAAAGTCAAGCTGGAGACTAAAATTGGCTGTCAAGAATGCGGCGCTTGACAACGTTCCTGGGGGGTTGGGGGAGGGTGGACGGACGCCATCATCCATGGAGTGCCCCAGCCTCTTCACCGAAACTAATTTCTTGCTCGCAAAGCTGACCAGCCCGTTCAACAGTGGGAAATCCAGAATTCAGCACGTTGAGATGAAGTGATCGGATCCAAGCGACATGGAAAAGCGATTCCCCACGAAGATCTTCAATGCTGCCAGCAGCAACGCCGTTCTGGAAGCCTTCTCTTCCCGGCAGTGATTGTCCATTTCAGCCTTTTGTGGCTCTTGGGGGCCATCGGGCATATCGGATTGTTTTGGGCGCTGGCTATCCGGCTGATTGGGTTCCAAGGACTGACAGACACGTCAAGTGAGGGCCCTACGCTTTCATAGTTATGTATCACGATCTGCATGGAAGTCATTGGCAATCCAGAAAGAAAAGATAACTAATTCTCCGGCGCATCGACTTGACTGCGCCGCCCAACAGCTTGAGGCGCTCATCGAGGGATAGTTATTAGTCATTATTTAGTCATTAGTTATTCACGTGATTCATTAGTAATCAAATCGAGACGTCCGCCTTCGATGGCTTTGAAGATGCGACCAGGTGCATCGTTGCGGTCTTCCATCCATCAACGTCAAGGCAGGAGAGACAAAGGGTGAAAAGTCGTTTCGTGTTGCTACAATAAGTATTCTCATACCTTCTATGCTACCTCTCAGGAATTTCATGTAATTGGGTCTGAGTATACTCAGTTGCCACCATGTCAGACGGTATGCCAAAACCGAATCCTCATCCGTACAGCCCAGCACAACTAACATTGTCGCGTCTAGCCGAGTTTGAGGCCATCAAACGCCTTCAGTCAGAGCGTAATGCTCTAGCTGCGGCAAAAAAAGGTTCAAAGACTTTTGATCCATCCAGCCAGCGAACTGACTTTTCCACCAAGGCTTCCTTGACCGAATCCTTCGACACCACGCTCTATGAACGGAATGGGACAGATAAATATGCTGGCTACAACACTTCTATCGCCGTCGACGGTGACGATGAAGACATGCCAGACGCTGATGCCGATCAAGGCCACCGGCTTGTTGGACAATACACCGCAAGCAAAGATCAAATGAGCGAGTTCGCTAGCGGGAAAGGTGTTGAAGAAGAAGACATCCTTCTGGGTCGCGAGAAAGCTGCTAGGATTTCAGAGCGGGAATCTGACTACCAGAAACGCCGTTTCAATCGCGGTCCTCTCACCCCGACCCGCGCCGATCCCTTTGCTGAGAATATCAACGCAAATGTTGGGGCCGAGGGACAGACATATCGCGAGATCATGGCCCTTCGGGAACTCGAGAAGGAAGAAGAGCGTGTTAAGAAGCTCATTGCGGATCAAAAAGTAAAAGGAGAGGGTGACTTTGTCGAGCATGAGGCTAGCCTGAAAATCGATGAGGGCGATAAAGAAAACCAAGATGCGGGCTCTGCTATGGCAGTTTCTACCGGGAGGAAGAGAAAACAGAGATGGGATGTAGCGTCAGAAGCCCCCACTGCAATTGAGAGTACCGAAACTGCTGACGCCAAGCCCAAACGTTCAAGATGGGACCAGACGCCTGCTCCTGCAGCGCCCACGGAGGCTACCAAACGGAGATCGAGGTGGGATCAGGCTCCGTCTCTTACCGCGGCTACACCGGTCGGACATCAAGGACTTGCAACACCCATACATCCCTCACAAACTGCTGTTCCAATGGTCCCTGTGACTTTTGGGTCAGATATCTCCGGTAGAAATGCACCTCTTTCGGACGAGGAATTGGATATGATGCTTCCTTCCGAAGGGTATAAAATTCTCGAACCTCCCCCTGGATATGCCCCCATCCGAACTCCCGCGAGGAAAATGATGGCCACTCCGGCCCCCGTCGCCAATGCGAGTGGAATCGGTGGCTTCATGATGCAGGAGCCTGAAAATGCTCGTCTCATGAGCAAACAGTTGCCAACTGACATTCCTGGAGTTGGGGATTTACAATTTTTCAAAGCTGAAGATATGCAATACTTCGGCAAGCTTGTAGATGGAGCCGATGAGAATACAATGTCCGTCGAGGAACTCAAGGAGCGGAAAATCATGAGACTGCTCCTGAAAGTCAAGAACGGCACCCCGCCAATGCGAAAAACGGCTCTGCGCCAACTCACCGACAATGCACGACAGTTTGGAGCTGGTGCTCTTTTCAATCAGATTCTACCGTTACTAATGGAAAAAACATTGGAGGATCAAGAACGTCATTTGCTCGTTAAAGTCATTGATCGTGTTCTGTATAAGCTTGATGACCTTGTTCGGCCATACGTCCATAAGATCCTTGTTGTCATTGAGCCGCTCCTTATCGATCAAGACTACTACGCCCGTGTGGAGGGCAGGGAAATTATCTCGAATCTTAGTAAAGCTGCCGGGCTTGCTCATATGATCAGTACTATGCGCCCTGATATTGATCATGTCGACGAGTACGTCCGAAACACCACAGCACGAGCATTCGCCGTGGTGGCTTCCGCCCTGGGAATCCCAGCCTTGCTTCCTTTCCTAAGAGCTGTTTGCCGAAGTAAGAAGTCATGGCAAGCCCGACATACAGGTGTTAAGATCGTGCAACAGATTCCCATTCTTATGGGTTGTGCGGTTCTGCCGCATCTGCAAGGCTTGGTAGACTGCATTGGGCCAAATCTCAGTGACGAACAAGCCAAAGTCCGGACTGTAACCAGTTTAGCTATTGCTGCTCTCGCAGAAGCCGCTAATCCCTATGGTATCGAGAGTTTCCAGGACATCCTTGGCCCGTTGTGGATGGGTGCCCGAAAGCAGCGTGGTAAAGGCCTTGCAGGTTTCCTTAAGGCTGTTGGGTACATCATTCCTCTCATGGATGAAGAGGGTGCAAACTACTTTACGAGCCAAATCATGGAAATAATCCTGCGAGAGTTCTCTTCCCCGGATGAAGAAATGAAAAAGGTAGTTTTGAAGGTCGTGTCTCAGTGTGCAGGTACGGACGGTGTTACAGCAGCTTATCTCAAAGAGCATGTACTCCAAGATTTTTTCAAATGCTTCTGGGTGAGACGTATGGCTCTCGATAGGAGGAATTTCCGCCAGGTTGTTGAAACCACTGTCGATTTGGGACAGAAAGTTGGCGTCAGTGAGATATTGGAGAAGATTGTCAACAACCTAAAGGATGAAAGTGAGCCATATCGAAAAATGACAATCGAAACGATCGAGAAGCTTATTGCATCTCTTGGAGCTGCGGATATTGGCGAAAGGTTGGAGGAGAGACTGATCGATGGCGTGCTTTTCGCATTCCAAGAACAAAGCGTCGAAGATATCATCATCCTGAACGGGTTTGGAACAGTTGTCAATGCCCTTGGAACCCGTTGCAAGCCTTACCTTCCTCAGATTGTTAGCACAATCTTATGGCGGCTCAACAACAAATCCGCAACAGTTCGTCAACAAGCAGCAGACCTTATCTCCCGCATTGCAATGGTTATGAAGCAGTGCGGAGAAGACGCCTTAATGGGTAAATTAGGCACTTTCCTTTACGAATACCTTGGCGAAGAATACCCTGAGGTACTTGGGTCGATCCTTGGTGCCTTGCGTTCTATTGTCACCGTCGTCGGTATCAACCAGATGCAACCTCCGATCAGAGATCTTCTACCGCGGCTTACGCCCATCCTTCGAAATCGACACGAAAAAGTACAGGAGAATACCATCGACCTTGTCGGTCGTATCGCCGATAGAGGTCCAGAGTCGGTCAATGCACGTGAATGGATGCGTATTTGTTTCGAATTACTTGACATGCTTAAAGCTCACAAGAAAGGCATTCGTCGAGCGGCTAACAACACATTTGGTTTCATCGCAAAAGCAATCGGCCCGCAAGACGTGTTGGCAACTTTACTTAACAATCTCCGTGTTCAAGAACGTCAATCACGCGTGTGCACAGCTGTTGCCATTGGTATTGTTGCCGAAACCTGTGCACCGTTCACAGTCTTGCCAGCTCTTATGAATGAATACCGTGTGCCTGAATTAAATGTGCAAAACGGTGTTCTTAAAGCCATGTCCTTCCTCTTCGAATATATTGGCGAAATGGCCAAAGATTACGTTTACGCTGTCACACCACTTCTGGAAGACGCGCTCATTGATCGTGACCAAGTCCATCGGCAAACAGCTGCCAGTGTCGTCAAGCATATCGCTTTAGGTGTCGTTGGCTTGGGATGTGAGGACGCCATGGTCCATCTTCTCAATCTCCTATATCCAAACCTTTTCGAAACGAGTCCCCACGTCATTGACCGTATTATCGAGGCCATTGAAGCGATTCGCATGGCCGTCGGGAGCGGCATCGTGATGAATTATGTTTGGGCTGGGTTGTTCCATCCGGCGCGTAAAGTGCGCACGCCGTACTGGAGATTGTACAACGACGCCTACGTCCAGGGTGCGGATTCGATGATTCCATATTATCCGTACTTACCGGATGAAGGGTTGGCGAGAAGTGAATTAGCGATTGTTCTCTGATTTTAAGTGGCTAGACTGAGCTTGCTGTTTCTCTTACTAACCTTTCTGCCTCAAGTTTTGGGATATACAGTTGTCTCTCGTTCAAGTATGCATTCTGTTCAAATGTGCTCAATTAGGTGCTTTCCAGGGTTATGGTATTTCGTTCTTTTATGTACCTGTAATCAATATATTTTATACTTTTGGAACAATGCACAGACTGACTGAGTATCACATTCTTCCTCAAGATTATTAATAAAGTATTGCGGTTTATGACGGGGAATTCTGCGTTTTGGGTCATGCAATAATAATCAAGGCTTTTTTCGAAGGAGAAGTTTGTTAGATTTAATATGTACAGTACAAGGTAACTACCTCGCGATGAGGAAAAGCCTCGTAAAATTATCTCGACTGAAATCGAGGCAAATACAGAGCGTATTCCAATCTTCTTGATCTCATAAACACGCATCCGCCCAGTCAAGGCAATACTTCAAAAACCAACAAACCGTTTAAAGAGTATACTTAAAGTACGGATTCTTATCACCCAGATCCTTGCATTCAGCGTCCAGGTCCCGCCCCTCGCGTTCCGCCTCCTCAACTTGCGCGGCCTTTTGCGCATTCCACCTGCGAACCATAAACAACAACGCCCATCCACTCAAGAAGGAGCAGGTAATAAACGAAAACAGCACCGCATAGGCAGTCATGTACTTCGGCTTCTCCCTGTCAAGGAAGATGTTCGAGCCCACAGTTCCGCCGACGAGATTGCCGATGGTGAATTGAAGAGCCATGCCAACGGCGCGCTTCCACTGACCGGCCAGATTGTTGGAGATCCACGCCACGGTGGTGGGGATGCCGGAGAAGATACCGCCGGCGACAAGGAAAAGGGCAAAGTATATGACGCCGGGGAGCTTGTTGGGATCGACGGCCATGCCGATGATGAGGCCCACCATTGTCATAAACATGGGGCCGATGATGAAGGCGGCGCGGTGTCGATAGCGGTCGGAGAGGACAGAGTTGGCGACGCAAATTATGCAGCCAAATGCATAGACGGGAATGGTGAGGAGTTGCGCATTGGCGGCGCTATAGCCAAGGAGATTAATCATGGTGGGTAGTGAGTATGAAAGTGAGTATGTGCAGGTGCAAATGGCGCCGAACATAATCTGACATAGTGTTAGATTTTAATCGCATTGTAGATGGGTGGCCATTGACCAAGACAGCCAAATTGAGAGGGGGTTAGACTTACAGTTCCCAAGTAAACCTTGCTATCAGTGAAACCCTGGATGACATACTTCCACTGGAAACCCCCTTCCTTTGAGCCTTTGTCGTTTCCATCGAACTGTAGCCGAAGCTCTAAGAATCGTGCTTCATCTGGTGAAAGCCACTTTGCGGAGCCTGGTGAATCGGGAATCAGGAAGTAGCAGATGGTGGAAATAACCACCGTGGCAAGGCCTTCAAGAATAAAAAGCCATCTAGGGCAGGTATCAGCATCAGCCAGTCATTCACCATTGGGAGCTTGGATTCTGTAATGCACACCTCCAGCCACTATAGCCGCGGACACCGTCCATCTTGCCGATTGCAAAGGCAAGCAACCCGGAAAAAGCACCCGAAAGGGATGCTGCAGTGTAGAATAAAGCAACACGATACTGAACTTCGAATCTCTTGTACCAAGCAGTGGTGATGAATGCACAACCGGGGAAGAGACCAGCCTCGAAGACTCCTAAGAAGAAACGGCACGCCAGCAAGGCGGAATAGTTTTGGCAAAGCCTAACCAACTAGGTTAGAAGACATGGACTCCTTTTGAAAGCCATGGTTCTTGGAAAGGTGAAGCGCTTACCCCATCACAGTCATGACAACACCCCATGAGGTGACGATAAGTGTCAACCAGACGGATGGTTTTAGCAGCTTGAGCATAACATTGCTCGGAACTTCGAATAGAGCATAAGGAAAGAAGAAGATCGTCAAGCACCTGCAACGCGTTAGTGAAAGCCACACGATGTTTGGTAAAGAGTCTAATGGAATTACCAAGCAAACTGCTGAGTGCTAAGCTGAAGGTCCCTCTCCAAGCCCTGGAGTCTCGCATTTCCGATGTTGGATCTATCGACGAAGGCAATAAGATACAAAATAGCAAGAGGCGGCATCAAGCGTATGTCGACTCGACGAAGAAGCGATTTGACGCGAGTATCGTCGAACTTGGCCAGAAGGTCAGTGTACTCTTGATATTCCGACGAGGCAACTTCGTCACGCTTCTCGGTGGCCTCCCCGAGAGAGGAGGCCTTCTCAATGCTGGCTTCTGCGGACATGCCCATTGTGAGTGTGATACGGCTCGAAATCTCCAGCCAGACGCGCGATCACTGCCCCGTGGAGAAGGATCGAGGTTGCGGGGATCCCGCCAATATATGCAAGATATCCGGGGTATCGAAGCATCGACCCCAGACGGAGAGCTATTCCAGCATCTGAACGCGTGCTGCTCCGGGCCATCCTTGCAGCATCGCAGTGCCCGTCTGCTGGAGAGATTCTGCAGCTGTTTGTGACGGAGAGAAACATTCCGCCAGTCCGGTTTCCCCACATCTTCCCCACTGTTTCCCCACAGTGCTGCTTAGTCAGGCCCTATCCCCACAATGCAGCGATTTTGCCCCGAGATCGCTTTCTGGTGTTGAGACCGGGACTGTGTTCTCCCGCAGCAAGGAGGGCCTGGATGCGTCCCAGATGGACCGGCTTACTACATGCGAAAGACGCTATCTGTAGCCGCGAAGTCGGGAAAGGAGGGAGTCTCTCCGTCCATGAAGCCGTAGAGGAGATCCTCCGGAGCATATGGGTTAGTGCCTAGAGGGAAACCCTGCCCGAAGCTATCTTGCTGGTTCAAGTCTCCTGTGACCGAAGACCGCGATGGAAACATGCGTAGAATAGCATCGAGATCTAGGGACGACGGTGAATGAATGTCCACGCCCGGCGGCTCTAAGATGTGTGTTAGTTCTCGAGCGATGACTAGGGCCACTGATTGGGATAGTTACCTGAGACTAGCTGCAGTCCATTGGCCGCCATGATCTTGCGGATAATGCTGGCGGGCTTCGACACGCCCACATTGGGAAGAGAGAGCTCGTCCAGACTGTGTAGACTGGCAGAGAGCAGGGACGAGTTCTCTCCGGGGTGTTGCCGCTCAGTTGCGGCTGCGTTGCGTACATGGATCGTGCAGGCCACATAGACGGCGTAGCTCAACAGATATGGCGCTCCTCGCAGAGTATACGTAGACTGGTAGCCAAGCACTATGCTTGTGATGTTTCTCGCAGCGGTGGAGCATCTCTTCCAGGAGCTCGCCGGAGGAACCGCGGAGCGAAGATGGCCATCGGAAATGAACGGGCGGTGAAGCAGGATGACCAGTGAATAGTACAGTGCGTTTAGAATCATCACGTTTGGGGCCGGTCGGACTTGGGAGGTCATCAGGCTGTCTGACCACGGCTCGAACTTGAGATCCACGGGCAGGTTATCCTTCCACGAAATAAGGGCGTCGTCGATGGCTTGAAGACTAGCCCTCGCATTTTCGGCCGTTGCACCGACCACGTAGAATCGGTTGATGATCTTGGTCATGATCCGTGACAGGAGACAGAGCTGCTGGAAGGTAGACACCGAATGGATCGGAGTGGGAGCGGGCGACATTGGAGACATGCTCTCCGTGGGGAGCATCGGGTCGACATATGGCGTCCACAGTTCCTTTTCTTCCATCGTGTCCATGAAGTTTCGCGAAACATGGACGTCCCGGAGATGGATGGTCATGGGGCGGCCCAGATACAGGCTCTGCAGCTTGTCGCAGATGAATGCGCCCCAGAAGACGCGACGCCGGATCTCGATATCCTCCGCATTGGCGGTGGTGGCTTTGTAGTCCAGATGCAGGCCCAGGTCATACACCATCCGCAGGGCGTAGCCGGTGTACAGCCATCCCTTGGAGGTGTCGCCGCGCGCATTGTACGTGGATCCAAGGAGCAACAGCCCTACCAGCGTCGCGATGCTGGACGAGTTCAGCAGCGACTGTTCCGCCAATAGCTGGTCGCAGCGTGCGAAGAACCGCCGGCCGGTCGACGAGGAGTCAACCGGGTTATCTCGAACCTCGATGCGCTGCGAGTATTTACTGGAGCACGCAAAGATGGCGTTGACGAGGAATTCGGAGCAGTACGGCCCATTCTGCACCAGGTCTCTCATGACGGCCGGGCGGTAGGTGAGCAGGAATGTGTGATGCTGGCGATTCCAATGCAGGTCAAGCAGGTGCTTGGCCAGTTCCATCGGGACGCCAAAGACGTCCGGTCGGTAGCACAGATCGTGCTCGCGCTGTCGCTGCAGGATGGCGTTGGCGATGAGCTGGTTTCGAACATGCTCAGCAACGGGCGACTCGGTGGGCATGACGGGCTTGGTTGGGCCCTGGAGAGCCGATGAAGGGCCAAACGTGTCCACCTTGCCGCCTTCATCGACCGAGAGGAACGGCAGGACGTCGAGGTCTTCATCGGACGAGATCCACGCGCCGTCGTCGTCGGAGTGCTGTCTCTTGTCGCTTCGGATCGTCTTCTTGGGCTCTTCTGACGGCGTGGGCGTGGGCGAGATCTGTTGCAGGCTGATATTCCCATCGACCATTGGGATGGACTCCAGGATGCTGGCTAGCTCGTCCGGCGATGCTCGCTTCAGTCGCAGCAGCGCATCTTCAAGCGCCCTCTTCTCGCCCTGGAGCGCATTGACGATGGCGGTGGATGGCCTGGCTTTGCGTCAGCATATTTCCACAGCTTCCTGTCAGATGCAGTCCATTTACCTCCGCTTCGGAACCTCCAGGATATACACGCACTCCTTCTTCTGGTTGATGCACGAGCTGCAGCTGGGTCGCTGCGTGTCGCATTTGATCTTGCGAGCGCGGCAGAACTGACATGCGCGCGCCAGTATCTTGGGCTGGCTTGCCGCTGCAGGCATATCCTTCTGTCGAGGCCAGAATGCTCGTAAAAGTGCTTTCAAGCTCGAATGAATGCTGGCTGGAGGATCCCCAGGTTCTTATTAATAACGAGGCCGAGCAGCGAATCAAACTCGGCATCTCCACCAAAAAGAGCGCCACATTCGATGGCAGATGGAAAAGCAATTATTTCATTTGAATCTAGCTAGAACTCGCCGGAATGAAGTCCTCTCTATAAAAGTACATTACTCGTAAAAAGATATAAAACAGTATTCCTATAAGACGCTTGATAACTCTTCAGACCGCCAACCGTCCTCCGTCCACCGGCAAATTCACACCGGTGATAAACGAGGCCTCGTCGCTCGCTAGATAGACGGCGGCGTTGGCGATATCTGCCGGCTCTGACATCCGCCTCAACGGCACCGACTGCGCAAACCGCTCGCGCTCTTCGGGCGTGTCTGGAACGCCAGAAAACATCTCCAGCAGCCCGGTCTTGCCGCGAAGAGGGCAGATGGAGTTGAATCGAAGTCCCTGGGGACCGTATTCGGCGGCCAGACCCTGAGTCACCTGTGTTTTTGGACATCCAGTGAGCAAGTAAGCAATAGGCGGGATCAAGAGCGTAGTTACCGTGTTCAAGAAGCCCTTTGTGCCGCCGTAAAACACCTGGCCGGGCCTCACTCTCGTCCCGGCGACGGACGATGTATTCAGAAACACGCCCGACTTTCGCTCGACAAAGTACGGAACCGTCACGGCGACGCTCTGGTATATGCTCTTCACGTTGACCGCAATGATCTTGTCAAACTCATCCTCCGTGACCTCGATGCTGGGCTTTTTCCGGTACGTCGTTCCCGCATTGTTCACCACAATGTCCAGCTTGCCCCATTTCTGCCGGGCCAGCTCGAGAGCGTCTTCCCAGGCCTTGCGGCTCGTGCAGTTGAAGTCGACAAAAACCGCGCTGCCTCGTCCGGCACCCGACTTGGCTTCAATCTCCTTGACGACACGGTTGCCGTTGTCAACCGCGATATCAGCGACCAGGACGTGCGCGCCTTCATCGACAAAGGCGTGTGCGATGGCTTCACCGAACCCGGACCCTGCGCCGGTGACAATGGCCACTTTTCCTGCAAGACGGCCTACCATTTTGTTTCGGGGGGATTGACAGTAAATTGTAGTTGGGTTCTCTGCTTTGGGTAGAGCTGCTCCGAATCAGTAGAGAATCAATCAAAGGACAACGAGCTGGCCACAGTGCGTCTTTTGAAAAGCCCGTCCTCGCGCTGTCTGTTGGCATTCTCCTCGTTGCCGGAACCGCTGTCCCCGCATAGCTACATAGTTAGTGAACTCTGGACGCCATCATCATCAGCTCAGCGCCTGGCTCTTCCCGAGGCGCATCGCGGAAGCAAAGTGGATGGCCACCTTGGCGATCTGGCTTGAGTTGACGGAGCGCAATCCTCCGCGGGCTCCACGACATAGACGGACGGCCTCACCAGAGCCACTGCGCAACGGACAGGATGCGATGTGCGAGCGCTTCCGAGAGAGGACGCTCTGGATCCCCCAAGGCCGTTTCTCGCTCAGCCAGACGGACCAAATGCGCCCTCGTCCCTCTCTGCTGGCCTGGTGAACGAGCATCCAGGTGGAAGCCGGATTCCGTACCCAGTTCCGCCCTCCTCGCAACGGCGAGCGGTGTATGATCTGATCTTCTGGCGGCTTCAAGAGAGCATTCCGGACATCGACTCGGCTGGAAACACATAGCGGGTTCCGTCCTCCTTCAAATAGCCGAATGTTTGTCTCTTGACAACGTCCCCCTTGACAAGCACTTTGACCTTGACTATTCGATGACTATGGCCCTCCCTTTGGAATGCGACGTGCTGGTCGCTGGTAGCGGCAACGCTGGGTTTTCCGCTGCCATCTCAGCAGCAGAATGTGGCGCCAGGCATGTTGTCTTGATCGAAAAGTCCCCGGAGGAATGGGCTGGAGGCAATACATTCTTCACCGCAGGCGCATTCCGTACCGTGCACGGCGGCGTCAGTGATCTTCTTCCGATCGTGAACAATGTCGACAGGGAAACCGCTCAGATGATTGATATGGAGCCCTATGCTCCCAAGGACTTCACCCACGACCTCCTCCGGATGACAGCAAACCGGACAGACCCCGAACTCAGCAAGATCCTCGTCCAAGACTCGAATGCCACCGTCAAGTGGCTTGCACGCCACGGTGTGAGATTCCAATTGTCTTACAATCGCCAGGCCTACAAGGTAGATGGCCGGTACAAGTTCTGGGGAGGAATGTCGCTAAAGACCGAAGACGGCGGCAAGGGCCTTATCCAAGACCATCTGACGGCCGCTCGCCGTCTCGGCGTCACCGTTCTCTACTCAACTCCTCTAAAGGGCCTGATCAAGGATCCCAGCACCGGAGCCGTCATTGGAGCCCGCGTCGAATACAAGGGCCAGGAGCGCATCGTCAAGACCAAGGCCGTAATCATGGCCGCAGGCGGATTTGAGGCCAATCCTCGAATGAGAGCTCAGTATCTCGGCCCCGGATGGGACATGGCCCTCGTGCGCGGCACGCCTTTCAACGTCGGTGACTGCCTAGAAACCGCCATTCGCGACGTCTCCGCCAAACAAGCTGGGAACTGGTCCGGCTGCCACTCCGTTGCCTGGGACGCCAACGCTCCCGCCAACACCGGCGATCGCGAAATCTCAAACCAATTTACCAAATCCGGCTATCCCCTCGGCCTCATGATCAACTCCGAAGGCCACCGCTTCGTCGACGAAGGCGTCGATCTGCGCAACTACACCTATGCCAAATTCGGCAGAGCCATCCTCGCCCAGCCGGACCATGTGGCTTTCCAGATCTGGGACCAGCAGACCATCCCCTGGCTGCGGTCGGAGGAATACCGGCCGGAAATCGTCGAGCACATCGCCGGTTCCACGATCGAGGAGCTCGCGGAGAATTGCGCCCGGCGCGGGCTACACAGCAAGGAGAAATTCATCAAGACCATCAGGGACTACAACGAGGCTGTTTATCGCTCTAGAAAGCAGAACCCTGGCGGGAAGTGGAATCCGGCCATCAAAGACGGACTGTCTACCCAGTCGCAAGCTGGTGGGCTCGTTCTTGCGAAGACAAACTGGGCCCTCCCCCTGGATCAGGGACCTTTCCTCGCCGTCAAGGTCTCGTGCGGTATTACTTTTACTTTCGGTGGATTACAAGTCAACCCACAGACAGCCGCCGTGATCTCCTCGGCGTCCAATGAGGAAGTTCCTGGCTTGTACTGCGTTGGAGAGATGCTGGGTGGATTGTTCTATGGCAACTATCCTGGTGGTAGCGGATTGACTGCCGGTGCGGTGTTTGGTCGCAGAGCTGGAGCCGCTGCTGCTAGTGCTAGTGTTGCGGAGGAGAGTATGGCGACTCGAGCAAGGCTATAATGGTGAATGTGCGGTTTGCTTGTTTTCCTACTGTAGATAGATTCTCATAGCAGTACATAGAAACACTCTAATCTAAATTAGCCTTGAATCAGTTACTCCCCTTTTATAGTTACACATATCACCACCTTGGCAACAAAAATCATTAGCATGCTAAGAATGGTGTTTCTCGAGCAGGTAGACTATTCTTAGCCTCATCAATGATCAAACTGGGGAAACTTGTATTAATATGCTCCAGCCACGAGAATCATATATAACTATGTATCAATGGCAAAGACGTCTAAATATCAAACGCCAACAGTCACACTTTTGATATTCAAGTATTCGTCCAGCGCACCCTTTCCGCCCTCTCTCCCCATGCCACTATCTTTAACTCCACCAAATGGCTGCTCACACGCGCTGATCAAGCCTACTCTACATCCTACCATGCCGGACTCCAAAGCCTCGCTGACGCGGTACATCCTGCTGATATCCTCGGTGTAAAAGTACGAAGCGAGACCCGCATCGACATCGTTCGCCAAGGCGATGACTTCTTCCTCAGTTTCAAAAGGGACCAAGAACGCAAGCGGGCCAAATGTCTCCTCCTTCATGAATAACATATCCTTATTGGCGTTTGTGACGATGGTTGGTGGGTAAAAGTTTGGTCCGTATTGGGCCTGGAGTTTTGCAGCGTCGTCGCCGACCAGCTTGCCACCGCGTTCCAGTGCGTCTTTGGTTTGGCGGCTGAGCTTCTCCAGAGCCTTTGGCGAATACAGCGGACCAAAGTTGACTTTGCGATCCCAAACGGAGCCGTAGGTGAATGTTTCCCCAAGTCGGGTCTGAAGACGGGAAGCGAATTGCGAGATAATTGATGAATGGACGAAGATCCTATTTGCGCAGACGCAAGTTTGACCAGATGAGCGGAATTTAGAAGATATCAATCCTACAATACACTTGTCAGCCACTATACGTTGGTTTCCCCTTCCGTGATCCTCGTGCTTACCGTCGACGGCTTTATCAATATTTGCATCCTCAAATACAATAAAAGGAGCGTTTCCTCCGAGCTCCATGCTTGTCTTCTTGAATGTCTTGGAGCACTCGGTATGCAGATATCTGCCAACAGCAGTCGAGCCCGTAAAGCTAAGGTGACGGATGAGTCTGTTAGCACAAAGTTCTGCTCCAACGGCTGGAGTGGTCTCAGAACTGTTGGTGATAATATTCAAAACGCCTGGCGGTCCACCTGCGCGTTCAAACAGTTTCGCAACGGCAATCGCGCAAAGAGGCGTCTCGGGAGCCGGCTTGCAAACCACCGTGTTACCTGCGGCAATAGCGGCGCCAACCTTCCTAGTCACCATCGCAATTGGAGAGTTCCATGGTGTGATGGCGGCAACGACACCTTGCGGCTGTTTGACGGTGAAGATGCGGTTATTCCCCCTTGCAGCAGGGATGGTCTCTCCATACACTCGCTCGATTTCGCCTTCAAACCAATCCAAAAAGTCTGTCCCGTACTTGACAGTGACCAAGGATTCCGTGAACGGTTTACCCAGCTCCAAGGTGCAGATAGCAGCCAGGTCGTCTTTGTTTTCCTTAATTAGATCCGCCCATCGCCTCATAAGCCATCTTCGCTCGCGGTGCGGGGAGTTTTTGAAGGTTTTAAAGGCTTCGGACGCAGCATTGATCGCAGTGCGCACATCGTCAACCCCTAGGTCGGCAACTCTGCAAACTTGCTGGTTGTCTTCTGGGTCTGTAACGGGCTTTGTTAGCATGGGTACTTGACACAGCCTCCTCCGATGAGTACTGACCAAATACTGAGAATGTCTTTCCACTGGCGGCTTCAACCCATTTTCCTCCGATGAAGGCGCGGGTGTCGATGAGAGAAGGGTCCTTGAACTATTACAGAACAAGAGTAAGTCCTTGGCTTTGAGGAAGTTCAGCAGCGATGGACTCACGGTATAGGGAAGCCTTTTCAGCAGGTGGTCAGCCATGGCGGGATTTCAAAGCGTGGGAGACTTGGTCAACACGGACTGAATATCTACCTGATACTGTATCTGCGCAAGATCATATATCTAGGCAACTTGCTGAAATTTCAACTCAGCTTTCCTCTGCCCTCCCCGCACCCCACGATGTCTTTCTCGATGAAATTGGACCCGCGTGGGACCTCAAGATGTCCGGATGGAAGTAAACTTCCGACTGCCGTGGTTTCGGTCCGAATTGTGGAACGGAAGTCTGGCGGAGACTGATGTTCCGTCAACATCGAGATCCGAAGAACGGAGGAATCGATCCTGCAGCTACGGGCGGACGTTATGGGATCAAGGGAGATTTTTTGAAAGAGCTGCGTTCCTGATTATGTCTTCGTCCATTCCCCGGACTTGCAATCTCCTACCGTTACCTTACGAAAAGAGCAAGACTGGCAACCATGGCGGACTCGCAAGATACCCATGAGAATTCCTTACCAGCTCCGGCAGAAAATCAACCAGTTGTTCAACTTTCCCTACTCTCTGGTGGCTATCTGCACCTACCTGGGAATCTCTTCGTTGAGGGAGCCAGCGCTGAGGAGACACTAATATGCCCGTCCATGTCCTGGTTAATAACGCACGCGCCCACAAACTCCAAGATAATTTTCGACCTTGGTCTACGAAGAGACATCCAAAACTATCCCCCCGGCGTTTACGAGCGATTACAAAGTGTCGTACCCGTCGTTGTTAAGGAAGACGTATCTGATAGTCTCGAGAAAGCGGGTGTCGACCCAGCCGCCGACGTTGACGTTGTGATATTCTCCCACCTTCACTACGACCATATTGGTGACCCATCACATTTCGGGCCCAAGACGAAATTCGTGGTGGGCCCCGGCGCGGGCAAACTGCTGCATGGCCCGACCACGTATCCTGATGATCCTCACTCGCATTTTGATTCTAGATTGCTCCCACGCGATCGGGTGGTCGAATTGCCCACCCCGTCTTCAGTCGCAGACGGAGCCGATCGGTACTGGGGACCTCTGGGCCCATTCTCTGCCGCCAGGGATTATTTTGGTGATGGATCTGTCTTTATAGTGGATGCCCCGGGTCATCTGGTCGGGCATATCAATTTGCTGGTTCGCGTGCAGCCAAGCAAATGGATGTATCTCGCTGGCGACACCGCCCACGATGTTCGCCTTTTGAATGGAACCCGCCGCTTTGCGGTATATCCCGATCCTCACACTGGTCGTCCGAAATGCGCCCATGCAGATAAGGCTGCAGCAGAAGCGCATATTAGACGGGTGAGAAAGCTCCAGGAAATGGGCGATGTAGAGGTGGTTCTGGCACACGATGCCGCTTGGTTTGATGAGAATAAGCATAGATTTAGCATCACTGGACCCCAGTCCTAGGGCATGCCGTCCAATGAAACCATTTTGGAAGGTTTTGTAGTCTCATCGGTATTTCAGTCATCCTGTTTGTATGGTTTCTGACCATAGTAGCTGTGTCTTGGTTTGATGCACGGCGGTACTTTTTGGGCGGCCGACCTTTTAGGATCAAGTTTGGAATGCTGTTAGAAGCCGCGTCCAACGAGTATTTGAATATGCACAGACGAGGAATTATAGCCTTGGGTACCCAGAAAAGGCCTTAAGTGAACAACGATGTTGATGTCGATGTCGATGTCGCCAAGTGATCGGGTGTGACTAACTTCTGACTCAGCAACCCACACTCGCTAAGGATCGCGATGCTTCAACCGAACATCTAATTTTTGCAAGACGGCTCTTCTTTTCGACCGAACGACGCTCGCAAACCTCGTCTTCTCGCCCAGTTAGCTTTTCTTCGACAACTTCAAACAACAAGCTACTCCATCAAAAATGGCCAAGGCTAAGAAGACCGGCGATACGTATGTACCGGAGCAATCGATAGACAATCTAACAGTGAATGCTAATCAGCGAAATGTTCAGGCTCGCCTCCCGTCTGGCTCTTGTCATGAAATCCGGCAAAGGTCGGCTTTTCTGCTCCTTGTCATCCGAAAGCGCAATTCGTTAACATGCCGTTTTTGCAGTCACTCTCGGAACAAAGAGCACTTTGAAGACCCTCCGCTCCGGCAAGGCCAAGCTGATCCTTATCGCTGCCAACTGCCCTCCCCTCCGCAAGTCCGAGCTCGAATATGTACGTCTCTCTGCGCTTCTCCATTGCATGGCGTCTTTGAGATTGAACCCGAGCTAACATATTAAATGATAATAGATGGCCATGCTTGCCAAGTGCCCAGTCCACCACTTTGGCGGAAACAACGTGAGTTGTCCCACGATCGCCCATTCATTCATTGCTCAGAGAAGAAGTTGCGTGAAGTGACTTCGGAGAGCGAAGTCGCTCAACGAAGGCATCTTCTCATGAGGATGCTGGAGAGCATAAAGTCGAATTAACGGATTTGATATAGATTGAACTCGGCACCGCTTGTGGTAAACTCTATCGTTGCTCTGTCTTGGTGAGTCTCCAAGGCTGTTTCTGCAACACGCTTGTGTTTGCGAACATGATTCATCGTACTAATATCATTCCACCCTACAGACCATCCTTGAAGCCGGAGACAGTGATATCTTGAGCCGTGAGGCCTAAATTATGTAAATGAATACTGTCATATGAAAAGTTACGGGAAGATCGCCGCGATGGTCGCAGGGTCTAGTTGACCTGGGATTTCCACATTACGGGAAAATTGCAGTACCTTCTTTGGAAGGTTTCGTACCGTTTTCTGCGGATTCTTATCAGCAGGCAACCTGGGACCGTTGGCGGACGCGCGGTGTGCAATCAAGAGCTGTGTTAGTTTCGGTAGCAAACTTTCATCTCAGCAATAGAAAAGGAAAGCTACATATTCTACAGCAATTGTGTTTGTAGACAGCCCGTCAGTGATCAAACGGCCCCCCAAAGAACTCGTATATCAATCCGCGTGTCACGTATGCGCGCGCTCCTGTCTGGATCCCAATTCATTTACAAGCCAGGTTTTTCTTGGCCCTTGTGAACAGTCATGCAGAGCTGTTAAAGTATCCGAATTCTGATTGTGATCATCTGCGTCTTGCTCTTGACTTGTAGTTTTACGGTCGAAGACAGTATCTTCCAGCACTCGAGGAATTTACTATTGGAAGAACTCGAGCATAATCATGCGGCGTGCCTATTATACAATCAGTGACTTTCTATCCTGTACCTGTATCCAGGTCTAGGAATGTCCTGTATCTTCCTGACGAGATTCATGGGTCCGTAGCCCGCCTCAAAATACCGGATGATCTGGGAATCGATACCCATTTTAATTTTCAGCTTGAGGACAAACCCGGCGTCCCTTCAATCAGTCACCGAGGGGCGGCTAGGACCGTTTGGCGATTAGCGTTTTTGCAAAAGACCCTGAAAATCCTAACTTTTGGAACAATATCATCCATAAGGAGAGGAATACGGAGTAGAGAGCATATGGCCAACCGCAAGAGAGGAAAGTATTAGTTACTGCTCCAAACAAAGAGCCTTTGCTGTTGGATCCCGAATCTTCTCTCGTGGTCCGGACTTGAATTCCCAACAAGCATGACCTGTCACAATTCTTCCTCACCTTGGCGTAAAAAAAACAAAAATTAAAACTCTGGTCCTGCTGATGCGCCATTTGGTGACACAACATTAGGTCTATGGGCCAAGCTGATGCCTGAGCGCTGGGATGCAGCTCTGGTGTGTGCAAAATGCTGCAGGATGATTTGCTTGGATGGCGGGGTGGCATGTTGGCTCGACCCCCAAGGTTGGAGGAACTGGCCCAACAAAGAACGCGCGCGAAGGCGTTCCAAGAATGCAAAAATAGGCTTCCAGTTTTCTGGATACTGGGAAAGGGACCAGAGGACCTTGCTTGTTATCCGAATTCTGGGGTGTCAAAGCATTGTTTCCTGGAAGAGTGAATCTCATGGATTCGATCACTCGTCTGCAGCTGCTTGTGCTGAACATGGCATGCAGTGCGCAGGACGAAAATAGAAGCACCCAGTAACTGTGACTAACTAGGTTAAGGCTCACGTTTTCAGCTTCTTGCAGCTGAGAGATTCGCTTTTCCAGCCCACTGACCAAACCACCGAATAAGAGTTTAGTAAATCCACAGGAAAGAAAACGAGAAGCACCCATCGACCCAGCCGCTGACTGAATGGAAATGCATCGAGATATGGAGTACATTGTTCTTGTGCGGCTGATGGGTACGTCCCATCAACCAACACAACTGTCCTTTGGCAAATGCGCCCCCCAGAGTGGCACTAGTACTTAGTATTCTATACGTAGTATTTTTCTATAGCGGACAGAAAAAGTGTCTGCTCCTGCTCCGTCTTCACGGTTCCAAAGAAACGTAGTTCCCCCTCCGCTGTACAATAATCATCACTCTCACATCAAGTTGGGTGCTGGTATAAGATACCTTTGGAAAGAAGGAAACAAGCATTGCACTGAGTAAGCCCGGTCCATGCAAGCAAGCCCTGTGTAACAAGGCCTAGAACGAGAGGATCTCCCGCTGCTTTTCGGTATTTCGGAGTTACGGCAGGCCGTTTTTGGTCACTGGTCAGTGCCCTATGAAGGTCGACAACGGCGGGTATTAGCGTTGGCTTCATTTCTCGGTACTTTGGAAAAAGGGTGTATTATTTTGTTTGTGATTTGCAGCATGCTAGCAGACGGACAACGCGACTTTGTTCTGCAGTTGGGTTTCCAAGTCTTGGACGCGTGGGCACGGTCTTTTGGTGGCTCAGGCTTGTAGTTGGCCCGGGCGACTCCGTTGAGATTGGCTCTCCATGTGCAAACGTGGTGAAAGACAAGCATTTCCTGACTTCACTGAGTAACGTTATCATGCTCGTTAGTGTTCTCTTTTGTATCGGACCATAATCTAGGCTGTGTGCGGCGAATTGCCTGTGATCGAGATAGGGGTATATTGTCAGCTCAAAACATTCTAAAAAAATTTGAGGACAGCAAATGGAACATTCAATGCGTTTCAACCGAGGCCAGCCAAAACGCTCACACAGCAGGACGGTCCAATTGAATAAAAGGTACAATGCCTGCTGCCATTCCGACATTTCTTGTTTGAACTCTTGCCCTTTTCGCGGCATTTCGTTGGTTAGGTCAGGTTGCACAAAATGGGCAGTGTGCTTTTCACCAGCATGCATTTGCCTCCAAACACCAGCCAAACAAAATTGAGGAGGTTTGAAGGATTGGAAGGTCCAAAAGCAAAAAAAAGGCGACAACTCGAATGAACAGGAAGTAGGACGAGCTCTGCCATGCACGTGAATGCAAGGGGTGGACAAGTGCTCGTCCCTCGGTGCGAGATGTTTTTTTTTTCTTTGGAAACAAACAGGCAGACGAAGAGGGCGAGTTGACGCGCAACGCGATCAGTTCAGAGCCTCAGCGGTGCCCATCGCGGGATCAAACATACCCCGAGGATCAACGGTTTCTCAGATAGATTAAGAGAATGTTCTTCCTGCCTTTTCTCGAAGCTTTTTGTCGATTCCAGAAGATGGGAGGGAGGGAAAAAGGGGGGGCCATCGCGATAATGACGTCAGGAGTGTATGGAATCCAAACGGCATGTGGGTCGCGGTTGCGGCCAGCGTGTTTCAGCTTGAGAGCGTTTGAGCGCAAGGAAGCTCGACTATTTGATGCTATTGCCGCCTACCCTCTGCTTGTGCTATCTTGGGTTTCGGCTGTTTTGTGCTCAAGCCGAGAAACGGACATGGGTGCTCGAAACAATCGAAGATTGGGGCCCTTGGGAAATTGGCCATTTGGGATCCTGCGTTTCCTCATCTCGAGTTTTCCACTGCGAATCAAAGGTTCATGACTCCATTGATGACTATTCTGCTGAAAGGCATTGCGCGTCGAGGGGGCTCTTTGGTGGAGATGCGGTCTTGGCTTTCGTGATCATTCTTTCTCATCATTGGGCCCGTTGGAACTCAGCCCGCAAGATGCTGTTTCTGCCCTTTTCCATGGGAAGGTTTGGCTACTGTTTTGCTTTCTGCGATCAAGCAACGTCCATTTTCAACACGGAACAGCTTCCCTGGATGTGTATAACAACCCTCGCGTATGTGTACGTAAACATGGATGCTTGAACTCTCCCTTTTCCATATCAGAGGCTCGAAGGGCAACCACCAGGCTGGAAGTGGAAAAGACCCAACGTACTAAAACAGCGTTTTTCAACGTCAAGAATCCACAAAACCGGCTCTGATCTGAGGTTAGTCTGAGCGTCTAATTAGCGTCCAATAGAGGGTAAGCCCTAAGGCATAATATTCGGGGCACGGAAAGCCAAGCATGTTCTCAAAGAGGAAAACAGTGTGACTTGTTTGGAGCCTTCTGATTCAACGAAGATTGAGCAACTGTTGTGGTTTCTTCAGAGTAGGCACCGCGGGCCCAACGACGTTTGTCCCAAGCGAAAGACCTTTTGGTCCTGGAGTGCCTTTTGGGTTGTTTCTTTTCGTCATGATCAAGCCGACTCGGCCTCCCCTTTGCAACGCTTGGCTCTGGTTCCTGATGAGCTTAAAACAAATGTTTCTGGTGAGCAGAGTTTCAATGCTGGCAGTTAAGGTTGATGGTGGCTCCACCCCCCTTGCGCATCAAGTTACAGGACAGACTCGTATCGGCCATGTAATGGGTTGCACGGTGTTCAAAACCGGCTGTAAGCCAGGTAAGCTTTGTTGCTAGCGCATAATGGTAATACCTGCGCTGTAAAGAAACCAAAAATACAGGCCTTGTAACTCCATCAGATCCAGCAAGGACATGCTCCTATCATCCCCCCAGGGTGTTTTCCTCTGTGTTCTGTTTCATCTAAACAGAATCCCTGCCTTGTTTTGAACTCTTTTGTGTCCTGAAGAAACAGTCAAGCAGGCGATCTGGTGATCAGGGAAGAGTCAAAAAGAAAGAACGTGGGCTGGGAGCCTGGAGGTCGTCCGGCTCGACAGGGTCGGTGACGATCTGCCGATATCAATTTGCTTATCATGCAGCTGGCAACCCCAAGCTTCAAACCTGGTACTCTCCGGTGTCGATGATTGTGGGGGAGGGGAGCTTATCAGCGACGCGTTTGCTGCACAAAGTGAGCGGTTCCCAATTGTTTTTCTGGACGAATTTCGTGCTCTTGGCCAACGATGTCAGGCAGGAGTCGCGAGCTCCAGAAGGATACCGTCTTTACTGTACCGAAAACTGTACAGAGTATACAGAGTACCGAGTACTCCTTTTGAAGGCGGAGGGGGAGCTGTTCCATGATCTATTTGGTGATCTTCGATCGTGGCGCTTTTTGGGCAGATCACCGTGAACCCCGTCCTCTTGAATACGGAGGAAACTCCACCAGAAGCTTACTCGGTGAACTCACTGTCTTGTTGATTGGTGCAGAGCTTTCTCTTCATCGTGTCTCGGCATGAGATGATTTGAATTGGATCACCGAGCTATCAAAGTTCCGCTCAATGTCCCGAAGTCCGTAGCCAATTCCCCATCAACGCCAAACGGGTTCTGATAACAGGGCTACTTCCAAGCTCGACCATCTTGAAGCCCTGTGGATATTATGTCAATGACGTGTTCAGCACGACAGCCGCCACTGAGCGCATAAGGTTGCAAGAGGGCCGGAGGGGGCAAGCACAGCCCAAACTCGACCAAAAAGCGCACTCGAATGCCGTAAACAAGGCACGCCAGACTAATGATCACTTCCACCAGATGATGAAATAATACTGCAGTTTCCTCAGGGGCGGTTGGCTCCCCCCTTCAGACCCCACCCCGCAACCGCCGCGCGGGATGTCAGCAAAGCGCAGCGGGCGCTCTGACTGGCTGCTCGGAGAGTGGGCAGCGGGTGGGGTGCACGAATAGGAAGGCCAGTTTCAGATGAGCTGACGCGTCTGCTTAACCGGTTCGGGCAAGGCGCCGCAGGATGACATCGACCGGGAAGAGCGATCTAATCAATCGCGGGCCTCCCCCGCATTCAACGATCTGGCGTCATGCAGGTGGTCATGGGCCTGAGGGAATATAGGTAACAATCTGTTCTCGAGACGGCGGAATGGCGCGCTCGCGAGGTCCCCGTTCCCTGCGCGGCTGAGTTTGTGGGGGGTCCGGCAACGATTCTCGGGAATGCAGAATAGTGAAATGCTTTTGATCGCGGATTGAATTCCTCTCCTCTTGGCGCCACACATTTTTCCCATCGAAGTGACAAAGCCCATCTCGATCTCGGAGCACGTCAACATCCACCAGATCATGGACTGCCGCAAGAATGTGTTTCCGACAGCTGTCCCTGTGGCCAACACCGCACGACGGGAAACGCTAAAAGAGATCATTGGTTTCAGATGTCAATGGTTCAGGTTCCGCAACCAAAATCCCGGTTTTCCTCCAGTGGCCCACATATAACCCATCTCTCCATGTCATCTGAACACAGCTTGCTTGGAAACGGGAATGATCAATAAATGAGCTGACGGAAGTGCGCACGTCAGCTGCGGGAAGAGCACTTTCGACCATTGACCCCCTCCCCTTTGGCTTGGACGACCGTCCCGAGGATGGAAAAAAACATGTGTACGGAGTACAGAGCGTGTATTATTATGAATACATTATATTCACACCAACACGAAGCACACGGAGCAGGTCTCCACCGCGGTCAGGCTTAGCGTTAAGCGCGCTGCGACCATTTGGTCACTGTCGATCCCACATCATTTTCCAACCGATGATGGAATTTAACCGCCGTTTGAAGGAAATCTCAATTATCATTATTGTTTTTTTCTTTTTGGGCAAAGGCAACTCTCCCGAAAGACAAGAGGCCCTTGGACTGGCCATCCGTCGCCGCTCACACCTCATGCCTCCTGCTACTGCGCGTTTAGTTACCATACGCTCACCGCTAGTTGTTCGACCGATTCCCTCGCGACATCGGCGAACCGTGCAATCAAAAGAGCGGGGGGAAAGCGCTCGACTCTCCAACTCCAAAATCAAGATTGATTCCCTGCAGTGATTCATCCATGCATGATGCAAGCATCACGTGAACGAGATATTGGCTCCCGCTCGATTTGATTGCTGTGAGGCTACCATTTTGCAGCGCTTCCCGTATTTTATGTTCTCGGCGAATGGGACGATGTGGAAAATCCATTATTCTCTGGTGATGAAGTTGGGATCAAGTCATGCGCTAGTTCAGATATCAATTGGCAAGGAAGCTTTGATGGTTCCCTCAGCCAAGGCCCCTTTGCGGCCTCTCAGGATGTGCACTATCTCGACGCTAATTGCGCCCATTCCGTCGCACTGAAAATCCGGCGTTCTCTTGGCGCTTCCCGCCCCATCTCCAAACCAAGGTTTGGGCGAATGGGCGGCTGAGATGGGGCTCTCAGCGCCAACCATTTGGGGGAGCTCTGTGCCTCTTCTGGTCGGAGCCAATTTTTCAACAGACTTTACTTTTTGCTGCCCAACATGTCGATTTGGATACCGGGTGGTGAGAGCTCCAGCGGCTGATTTCGGTGGCGACATCTTGATGTTTCTGTTTTACGGAGTACACGGAGAATAACTGTGCAACAACCTCGTCCCTAAAGGCCTGCCCCAAGCCTTAAGTCTCTTCCCTTTACATCTGTCTTCGCACTGCAAACGGGACAGAGCGCGAAAGACAAGACGCACGGCTAGTCCCTTTCTTGCTCTCCCGAACCCCGTCTCGGCATGGGTCGTAAACCCCCACGCCCTTTGGTCCTTGAGTTTGAAGCTGCGCACAACGCTTGTCTTCGTGCCAAGTCAGCATTGGGCCAGAGGAGGGCTCCACTCCGATCATCCCTGTCAAATCTGAGCTACTGGGATACCCCTGTATATGATCTGAGGGCCTGTGAGGCCTTGTCAACCTTGATTTCGTGAAGGTTTGGCGGACTCTTGTTCATGTGTGCTGAACATGTCATTGATATGATTTGTGTTATCCAGGTTATGAACAAATGGTCTTGTGCGCTAGGTAAGCTTTTCAACCAGTAGTAATTACCCCAACACCAAATCTTGACACTTTGAGGCTTCATGTAATACTTACATATGTACTCCAGACAGGATCTGTGCATGGATCATTGGCAGCCCTGACTTTTCCGCGCTTTGGGTCTTTTGACAAATGTTTGCAAGTCCCTTGGGAATGGAATGTGACCGATCATATCAACTATTTGAAGCCAATCAGATAAGCTTAAATGGATCAACCACTAGTGGCACTCTCCGGCGACTTCCTCCTCTCCCGTATCTCGAATTCGAAAGGGCACATCGATTATCGACTCGATTAAATACGTGCCTCTATAATTACCCTGGGATCGGGGCATGCAAACTGGTAAGTCGGGGGATGGGGAAAAAACA
>NW_003052500.1:4743889-4798048 GCF_000003515.1 Uncinocarpus reesii 1704 | reverse complement strand
ATGTCTGTTGATGTCCAGCCCACCAGCCCGTTCACGCCGTCACCCACGCCAGTAGGAGCTCCGTATGATCGATAAATGGCTGTTGGTTGTTGTTGGCTGAGACTCGGATTTCTTCCCTATTTCTTTTTTTTTTTTTTCTTATTCGCTTGGAGCGTATCAAACCAATAGTCAATGGATCTTGTGCATCTGAGAAAGAGATCCCCTGCGTCCGACAGTGTTCGTTACACAGTAGTGGCGGGGGTGAAGAGGCGAGGAAAGTTGACGACCTGTGATGGAATTGGACCTATTTTTTCTTACTCTTCTTTTCTTTTAACCGGAGCTTCGAACGTCTGCTCTGAAGTGCGAACGGCCTGGACGAAGAGAGCGATTAGGGAACTTGAGTGGTTTGGGATCTGGAGACTTCCCCAGAAAAAAAACTCTCTCAATGCCCTCCACTGCAGGAACCATGGCTCCCAGAGAATAGAAATATAATTTAGGGGCTCCATCCCAAATCGTCGTCGTCTTCATCCCCAAAGAAGCTCCGAGAAATCCTGGGACGAAATCCATTTTATATGCACTATGCCATTCTTGGGGGGGCATCAATGCAGGTGATTGGGATAGTGGCCCCACAGCCTTTCTGAGAAATCGAAAGTCTAACGAAGGTACCCCTGTCGGCTCTGTGGGCGCTAACGATGCGCCCTCGACACATCCTCTTGTCAGCTAGCGCCGTGAAGACGAGCGGAAAAGCAGAGGGAGGAATTTTGCAGGGAGTGAAAGAAAGAATTCCCCCTTTTTCCCCAAAGCAAAGGGACAAGAGAAAAAAAAGGAAAAAAAAGAGTTTTGCCCACTGAGGATCATCACCACTTCTTGGTCGGAACCTTGCGTGTGAGGTATCGACAGTGTATTTCTGAGAAAAATAAAGGCTGGTACCAAAATTTACTTTGTCCAGCAACCACATGAGTCGAGTGTTTTTGCTCTGTTTCCCTCCCCCTCCCCCGTTGCTCAGTTCCCTGCTGGTATGGGTATGGGTTGAATGTGCCCTCTTCCAAGAGTGTGGAGTCACAGAATGAGACTTTGCGGTCTTCGCAACCCCGGCAGCTCTGGGGCAGTCTCAAAACAAAGGGAGGTGTACCAGGTCCAAGCAGAAAAGTCACTGAGAGATGTAACATACCGAACACGTAACTTACCATACGGAGCGGTGACGGCCTGTAACAAGGCTGTATCCATCCTGCGCTCCAGCAGGGCAAAGCGTACCTGTACCTTGTACCAGCCAAACCGCCGAAATCCTCTGCTCCTCCAAAAAAACTGGTCTCCATCAAACCTCTGGACTCCACCCTTCAAGTCGCAGCGGTATGTCCTTATTATTACATCCAAACGAATCCCATGAATCGTGTGCCTTTCCTCTTCTCCTCCGTCCCCTCCTCACTCCCCTTCCACGATTGACTTCAGTCTAAATAGACGTTGCATCTTTATTTTTTTTTCTTCTCCCTTTCTGCTGCTGCTGCTGACTTGCCGTGTTTTGTTCCTGTTCTTCCTGGTTCCCAGCTTCTGGGTCTCCTTTGCCTCCCACACTCTCACACCCCCGGGTCCCATCCCATACATAAAACATTCGGCTCAGCCCGCCCCTTCGATACAGAAGTACTACTAATAATTATAATGCCCTTCGCCCTTCCCTCAAATCATCACTTGAAACACCTGCTTGTATATTGAGCCATTCCCGTGTGCCTGATAAACAGTCAACATACCACTCCCGATCTTCCCCCTTCGTCAATCTTCGCCGATCTGCTCATCATCAACACATCATTCCAGCTCAGCAGGTACTCTCTTTCAACCTCTTGTGTGTTTCTCAGCCCGTCTGCGCGCAGGCTCTTGACTCGTGTTTGTTCTTGCGCCTTGATATCTTCTTCCTAAGGCAGTGGGCATTGTACTCTGGAAACGCGAAAAGAGCGAGCAAAAGAGACAAGAGGAGCAGCCGTGGGAGTACATGGGCGGCGGAACACGCACAGTTCACTTCAAAAGACACGTCAAGTTCGCGGAAGCAGCAGTGTTGGTCGATCCGATCGTCGTCACACATTGAGCTATTGGCCTGCCTTTTTGTGTTTTTTGTATTTTGCTCTTGTACCAGGAAGACAGTGCAGTCCCCAGCATCAATCGCTTGCTGGAATTCCCCGCGCGCATTCAAAGCCTAAAAGAACGTGTGACCTTTTATCCACACCGTCTTTCTCGATGACGATGGTTATGGAGAGTGGAAGTCGCCAATACGGCGCGCTCAGCTACGACAGCGTCTATCACAACCACAGTCGCGCCAATCCGCCACACTTTGGCGAGGCATGGCCCACCCACAGCGCTTCGCACCCACAGAGCTCCGTCTACCAGCCGACGGTAGCGGGCAACCCGGTGGGCATCAAGCGAGAGGATGTATCGAGGCCGCCCACAATTCCCGTGTCTTACTCAAACGGGCAAGTCCCTGCACCGGCCATGGTCCCCAACGGGAACTACAACAGTGTGGGTTATGGGACTTCCGACCTCGTTGTATTACCTCCGGAGCTTCCACGGACAACCTTTGAGCAGACACAGCCCTGTACGAGTGCACCGCAAATGACTTCGTTTACGCCGGCGAATTATTCGTCGTTGGAGTATGCGCAGTCATTACATTTGCATCAGCAGCAGCAACAGCAGCAGCAGCACCATCATCAGCACCAGCCACCACACCACGCATCGCATCTGGAGGTACGAACGGTTCAAGGGTCAGTATTTTCCAAAATGGATTTTTATCTCTGTCAACGAGACGAGGACTTGAGCTCATGCGCACTTAAATAGGACCGAGGCGTCACCTCATGCGACACAACCGCCGCAAGTGACTTTTAGCGATGCTCTAGATGCAAGCCGTGGCATGGTTGCTCTGAGTCAAGACCTGACACCTCGTGCTATCTACGGTACTCGAAGCTCGCGAGGGTCCGTAGAATCGTACGGCTTTCCATCGACACATTCATCCGCTTCCTCTATTTCGTCAGCAGGTAACTATCCGTACTACAGTGCGTCTGTTTCCGTAGACTCGTCTGTCACGGACTACAGTTCAACCACTTCAGATTCATATGACGGCTTATCGAGAACACTCCCGCGACCGTCTGGCCTTTTGGCGGGTGCTCTTCCCCCACAGTCTATGATGGGACAATTCAGCTCCAAAGTGCCATCGAACACGCAAAAGAAGCACAGATGCAAAGTCTGCGATAAGCGATTCACTCGTCCGTCTTCTTTACAAACACACATGTACAGTCACACAGGTGAAAAGCGTAAGTTCCTTCAAAACAATCGCAAGTCCTGGTTGTTTCAACAATTCTAACATTGGACGAATAGCATATGCCTGTGAAGTCGAAGGTTGCGGACGACACTTTTCAGTTGTATCCAATCTGCGACGCCACAAGAAAGTGCACAAGAACGACAAGGATTCGGGCTCCCCAGAAGAGGACGCTTAGCCGGTCCTCCAACAACTCACGCTTGATCATAAATAGAAGGCTTTCGTGTATAGCACTTTTTGATCCGTCCTATTTCACACCCCGCCTTTTACGATGCTGCGCTGCGATAACGGTCTACCGGATTACCTTTTTCGATTCTCGACTTTTATGTCACTAATACCTTGTACCATAGCCGTTTTTCCCTGTCTTTTTCTTCCGCCCGTTTTTAATCCTTTTATATACCCAACCTGAGCAGTGATTTAAGATTGCATTACATCTGATACCCGATGTCGAGATATTGCAAAGTTTTTTTTTCCTTTTCCCTTTTTCTTTCTTATTCCTTATCCTATGGAGGTATATAGGGCAACGGGAACCAGGCGGCACTGGATCAAAAGCAGAATCATTCTATACACCAACTACTTTCCCTCTCCTGTCTCAGATAGAGTGCAACGCTTTCCTTTCCTGTCCACTCTATGGATCGGCATTGATGACCCATTTGTGTTTTCGTTGATGATATACCATTGACTCTTTTTATATGCTTATATACCCCCCCTCGCTAGATCAGGGTCCATCGCTTTTTGTTCACGTGCCATACAGCATCTCGCGCTTGCTTGGGTGTTTTCCTGGGTTCATTTTCTTTTCGATTCTGTTGCTTTCATTTTCTGGACGGATTGGTTGCCGGATACCTCGGCGCTGGGACTACCTCGTTTTTTTGGGGGTGGGGATTCGTATATCAACTGCGCGATCTTGGATTGTTATTTTCTGTTGCGTGTTTGTGAATAAGTTTGCTGTTTTCAATTTAGGATTGGTATACTTGGTAGGCATATTTTGGAGCAATACAGAGATGCTTTTTTGGATACAGTCTTCGTCCCATTGTTTGGTATCCATGACAGACCGTGGGGGGGTGTGTTCAAGTCGCCTCTTTTTTCTTTTCTCCCCATCGGAAAGAAATATTTTCGCCTCTTCCTCCTTGCGTCATCAACGTCGTGTATTCGCGTAAAAGCACCTGGTTTGTCTGTGGCCCCTGCTATTAATGTTACGCACCCTGGCCGGTACCTGCGTTCTCTCTCGTCAATCATGTGTGTGTTTCCGAGATCGAGCGCGCCGAGCCATCTCTCGGAAAACAATCGAGAATGCTGCTCCTTTGGACACCCTGTTCCCGTGAATCAACACGAGGAAAACAAAAAAAAACGAGTTTGCTTATCCAAGCATTTTTTTTTCTTTTCTCTTCTGCTTCCGTTTGTACGGAGTAATGGTGTTGACATTCCATCATTTTTAATCTTTTAATTTTTGTTTGCTTTCGTGCTGCAAGTTACATACAAAATGTTAATGGATCCCACAGAAGCTACTGTAGCATGTGGGAACACAAACATACATACACACGCATTCTCTTAATTAGTTAGCCATGCGGGGTGTAGGACAGTTCTGATCAGTGATCGAGATCCTTCTTGAGGGACATGATGGCATGTAACCCCATCCCTGCTGATGAAATCCTTTCTTCTTCTTTTGGGAAAACGTTGAACAATTGTCAATGCATGCAGGCAAAGGGCCCGGCAGACCACGCGGGTCTTCTCTTTTTCGCCTTTTGCCCTGCAAGAAGTCAAGTAATTTTTTGAGAATATGCGCTTTGGTCCCACCCTCCTTCAAGGGACTTGGTGGTTTGGCCGTGCAGGTTATCCGCACCCCGGTTGCCATAGGAGGTGGCCCTGCAAGCAACCCTAACTTCTGTCTTGTTTTCGCCGCGCTGCTGCTGTATGCGGCTTTTTATCAATGCTGCTTCCCCACGGCGGCGTGCATATAGAGGGGGGGGGCAAAAGAAGGCTACATGGGTGATGTCGGCAGAGAATGCGAAATTCAAGAAAATGCTGATAAACGCTGCGTTTCTTGGAGTTCATTTTTTTCGGCCTTTCCGTAGGATTTGGGTAGGCCCATGCCGTTTGGGCCCTTTTTGGTACCTAATCTACTCGTGATTGTTTGCTTTTCTCGATTTGTGAGGGAATGCTGGTCGTTGGTGAGTTGAGAATTCTTTTTCGGTCCCTGAGAACTTAGAAGTGGTTGACTTCTGGGAAGTTTACCGGCAACCAGTCTCCTGAGAAATGGTCGCCATCGATTAGTACTAACAAGCTATTCGTGGTAGAACAATCGGTATTGTCGAACGCCCAAAGGATTGCAACATCCAGTGCTAGTAGCTGGCTGGATTGGTAGGTACGTGACACCCGATACCTATTATCCCCCGAAGACGCTGCTTTACAGTATGGCTTAAATTTGCCGCCCACGTGTCCTGCCCCTTGCTACTGATCTCCTGCTGCAATAGAGACACCCCGGTGTCAACCCCCTACCCGTTTTTCATCTCGTGGTCAATTCCATTTCTCAAAGGTTTGCGGTTGAGCCCACTGTCGGTGCGATACCTATTCCCCAAACTGTGAATTCGGGGTGTGATGGTTACTTCGAGTACGCCAGACATGCAGGATTTGGAATGCATGTGATGCCGCTCGTGGCAACCACGGAGTACGACGTAGCGATGCCGACTCAAAAGCCGATCGTGCGAGAAGGTCGCTTTGAACGTTGTAGGGGAGTATGGCCAGTACTTGCGTATAAAAGATTGGCTCCTACGGTTTCGAGCGGTCAGCAACGGGAACGAAATCATATCACAAGGTTTAACCCATCATAATCCGACTCTCTGCGAGCCCAAGTGTCCCGTCAGTCCAGTCGACGAGACGAAGTTTGTATTCCGACCGTTGATGACAACTTTCGAGATTACATAAACCACCGGGATGAACGGAGTTTTATTCCTGCGGTTCCGAAACGCGGGGAAACAGCTTGGCACTGGAATGCTCGTCTTTCATTGGCTACGGCATTTTCGTGGTCTTGGCGCCCTTGGACTCGGGATTTTCCGAGTTTCTGATGCCGAACAAGTTGCAGAATCTGTATGTTTGGAAGATGGCAGAGCGGAAGAGGAAGATTGGTCTACCATTCATATGGCTCCTTTCTATGCCGGTCAAGCCACTTTGTCAACGGGCCAAATGCACTGGCTCATAAATTTGACTTGGCACGGAGCCTAAGCTTCATGCCTCGCGAGTTAATGTTTCCGGATGTCCTAAATACCGACAGCCGGGAGGCCAGACCTTGGAGACAGCCGAATGGTGTGCTTTGAAGAGTTGAGACGGGAGAGAGATGTGTCTGACGATAAACGCTTGTCGCCACCGCCATGTGGTTGATCTTGTTTTCGATATCCATGAGAAGTGCGAACAGCTTTCGTTCTCGAGCCCTGGATAAATCGGTGGCTAGATTGTCGAGCTCGAGATTTCGCGAGCGTGATTTCGACGTCTTGAAAGCTAATATCGGCCTTTCAGCGCATCATGTCAGTAGCTCCCCACCCAAAGCCGCTGGCTTGAAGCCTAGGCATACCTGTGCTCTGCCCTTGTTTCTGCTTTCTATTTCAACCCGTCCCCTCTTGACCTCTACTTACTTCCAACTACACATGCAGTCGGACATAACCATGCTCAGTCAAAAGTCCCAACAAGAAAAGCCGCAAGGCCACCAAACCCAGGCTGTGAGCCAATCTTCTTCTAACCAACGGTTTCCTAAGATGGATCCTGCGCAGCGGCCGCGAAAGCGTGCGCGGATGGCGTGCATATGGTGCCATGAACGGAAGGTCCGTTGTGATGTCTCAATCCATGGGAGTCCGTGTACCAACTGTCGGCTGGATGGCCATGAATGTGCTATTCGTGCGAGTTCAAGTAGAGGGTGAGCTGTGCGTCTGGTGCCCGAGGTTCCTTGAAACTGACAGCTTATGTCTCCCAGGCGTGGAGTGAAGATCCCTCCAGCAGCGGACACTGCTGCATCAAATGCCCTTGTCCACAAGCCGAATCAGGCCGTGTTGCGAACTGTCGAAGAAATGATTCCAATTCCAGAGATACCCCAATACACAGACCAAGTACTGCAGGATCGGTTTTATCCACATCTATGGGATGAGAGTATGTTTCTCCTAGCAATTCTAGTTGATGACAATGAAGAAGGGTTCATCTTCCCTCCCAATTGAGCCCTTTGCTTATGCTCCCCCACTAGGAGAAATTCCATTCGACACCTTCACCGCATTAGAAGCTCAGATCCCAAAATTCGGCCTTCAAACCACCGAGTCTCCGCGACACAATTCAAATGTGGTTTTTTCATTCTATCGGTTCCTGGAACTGAGCGACCTGCCAAGCTTACCAGCGGAGGATGTCAAGTATCTAGAATTGAAGGGGTGTCTACATGTGCCTGCGGGTCCGATTCTCGACGAGTTTGTCCGGCAATATTTTTTGCACGTCCATCCATGTCTCCCGGTTATTCATGAGGGAGATTTTTGGCGGTCGTACTACAACCGGCCCGGGCACTCCGGGAAGCCTCGTACAATGTCGTTGTTTGTCTTTCAAGCAATGCTATTTGCAAGTTGCGCGGTATGTCCCTTTTTTCTTCCATTTGACACCCTGGTTAGCTAACGGTAGGTAGTTTGTTCCCTTTCGCATCATCAATGCGGCTGGGTTTCCCGATACGCGAACGGCTCGAAATTTATTATACAGCCGCGCAAAGGTGGGTTATCTACCCACAATAATCAGAATATAGTTTTATACCTGGCTGACACGGACTTCTGAGGTAGCTGCTTTACGATCTGAATGCTGAGCATAATATATTATCTAAAGCCCAAGGTTCTGTGCTGCTCACTTACCAGAGCTCCTCGGTAAACCTCCATGCTGGCAGTTTGTGGCTCACAAGTGCGATTCAAAACGCATTGCTTTTGGAAGCACACAATTACCATAAGCTCGACCATAATGATCCGCTTCGCAATACAAAGAAAAGGCTCTGGTGGTCTATCTTGCTAAGAGACAGAATCTTGCCCCTAGGCCTGCGGCGCCATCTCCAGATCAGTCGCCCGAATTTCGACTTGTCTTTGGATTATATGAATGAAGACGACATGCAGGAGGAGATATATTGCTCCGAAGTTTACAACGTTGAAACTAAACGCCACTTGACGAGAGTCCTCAATCTTCAGTGTCAACTTGCAATGGTTCTCACAGGGGTGGTGACAACCGTCTATTCAGCTAACGGTTTCACGCAGCCACGACCAATGGCTAAAACAGACCTTGAGAAGAGTATGGCCGATATTGTGAAGTTCAGAGAGGACTTGGCAGAATGGGCAAATGATGCAAAAGTAGCATTCAACCCCTTCTCTGGATCGAATAATGTACACGAATCGGTTATTCTCTACTCGGAATTGACCTATATGTACTATCAGTATGGCGTCCTAACCCCAGTTCTGAATTGGAATATCGCCTTATAACCATGATCTAGTTCTGCCCGCGTGGCATTATGCCATTATGAAACTTTGGTGGTTGAGGCCAATCCTGAGCTCATATCCGGTTCCTATGAAAAACGGCTTGAAACTATCAAGGACGAACTGGAGAGCGCAGCGTTAGGAATAACAAAGTGTGTCAAACGGTTGTTGGCGCACGGTGTTGCACGCCATCTTCCCATCAGCGCGTAAGTAACATCTCTCGACTCTGCACAGCAGGCTCTTATTATATTTCCAGGATCGCTTATACGGCACTGCCTCTCGTTTTAATCGCCCTTGACGTCAAACTTTCGGGATCTGTGTCCCAATCAGCTACCAGAAAACGGAGATTACGATATTATGCGGAAATCATGCAGTTGTACCGAAGTCGATATGACGGAACGGATGACGTTGCAGTATATATACGAGAAATCCTTCAGTTTGCGGAAACTCAAAATTTGTCCATTTCTATCCGACCGATGAAAAGTACGTGTGGTCTATCTTCATGGTTTTGAGAGTGTGTCATTCTGACTGCAATATGTGTAGGTGACGATTGCGCCCCTGTGCAAGAAACAAGGGGTTGGGCGGAGGTGTTTGTTAGACAGCCACGTTTTTACCTGCGCATGTCCCTTACTCTTGATTATGCCCTTGCTCGGGGTCGATATCCTCAGGACAGTGACCTTCCGGTTCTTGTTCGTGAATTGCCGGTAAAGGGTGTTTTATCATCCACCATCTCAAATATTGCGCGGGTTCAAGAAGTCACCACAGAAGCCTCCAAGCAAGATTTGGAACAACCGTCGACCGCCACCGAATCATCATCGCCGAAAGTAAACATCAGTCGCAACGCCGATGGCGCGTCCATGGTCGACGTGCTGCCTGCCACCGAAGCTCTGTCATCCCCGACAAATTCATCACCAAACGAAGTCAGCCCGACATGGCCAGGCCAACGCCAGCACCAGCGGTCAACATCTGTTCAGTCTCATTCTGCCCGCCAGCGTTCACTATCTCCACCGCGCCAGAATTTTCAGGACATCAATTTGGATTTTTTGGACCTTGGATGCGCGCAGAGCATGGAAAACGTACAATATCCTGAGGAGACCGGAGTGAGCGGTGATATTGACTGGGCGAATAATATGCTGGATGAAATTTTGAGCGCGATTCCGGCATAGCGGGGATATGTCGCCCACTTATGTCAACTGGAGTTGGTAGGGTATACGAAGCTGTGGGAAGGGTAATGAGGGATTTTCTCTTTTGGATTTGGTTTAAGGAATGAGACTTGTTTACTCCGTATTTCCCACAGGATTGGCCGTAAATACTCGGTTTTTGCTTTGGGTGTGTGTTTTTTTTTAAAGTGATATCCAATTATGCTGATAATGATAATGCGGTTGTTTGAGCTGTTTGATATAATTGAATTGGGCTTGAATGCTGTTGATGTTCTAATTTACTGACACTTGCACCACCGTATTACTCATTACTCATAAGTGTCACACGCAGTGATTAGTCAATTAGTTCTCTGTGAAGCAGTTGTTTTGAATAGCTCTATTTTATATCTGAACTATTAACCATTGAAAATAGAGAGAAGTCAACAATAGAGGACCATGAGGTTCGTGGAGGGTTATTAGACTGAGATACTTGTGCTAAAGTATCGGGTATTGGTTGTAGGGGGTGTGGTAGGAACAATCAGAACTTGGAACAAAGCAGATATAACGCAAAAATCTTGCTCCGCTCGTAGAAAAATAGAGTATGCGGCGCGTCTAACGGATCCGGTCCAGCCGGGAACGGTTCATATGAATCTGGTCGTCGACAGAGTCGCTCTGAAGGATCGTGTTGTTAGTAGGGAGGAATTTTTGAGGGCACTGGAAAGAAGCGGACATACCTTGCCCATGATGACATCCAGGCGAGCGTTTTGCTCTTCGAGCTCCCTGCCAGTAGCCCTCGCAAGACCATTGAGTCTCGTCGCAGCGCCATGGAGTGCATCAAGATTCGACTCAATCTCATTCTCCATCTCATCGTCCTCGCTATCTTGCTCAAATTGATATTTTGATCTCTCTGCAAGATTGGCTTTTGACTTTGGCGCTCCGGGCCGGCTCTGTTTCTCCATCTCCTTGAAGGTTTGGCCCAAACGCTGCTCTGTGCGAAATGCAGCTAATCGCGTTTCTTCACGTTGCAACCGTTCTTCCTGATGCCGATTGATAATCGCCTCATCGCGGGCTTTGCGGCGCTCTCCGCTTGTGAATGGGTTCGAAACATGCATCGCAAACATACTTTTATTAAGTTTTTTGAGTTCTCGAGATTTTTCGTCCGCAATACGATTTTGGTTTGCAGCGAGATCGAGATTCTTTTCTGTGTTGTGAATTCGTTCTCCTTGGGCACCGAGGCGAGCGAGAGTGTTGCGGCCGGTTTCTTCAGCTTCAGCAGCTACACGGAGGGCATTGCGAGTGGAAGACACGTCTTGCTGTTTCATAAAGCGGATTTCCTGTTTCATGGCTTGGACGTCTTCTTCCTCCTCCTCCTCGGCAGTAAGTTGCCTATCCTGATAGGCACCATAACCCCCAGAAGTAGTACCTGTGCCACCGCTTTCACCTTGCCCCCCATGGGCACTGTATGGCGGCGGGAGACCATCGTGCTGCTGTTGCCGTTCCTGTAATCGCTGACGGGCATCTCCGAACAGTGCATTTCTATTGTCGTCTGCGGCGTTGGGATCCGAATTTCCAAGACCGCCGTAGCCTCCGGGTCTGGATCCTCCACCAGACCTGTCATCGCCTCCATATCTATCCCTCCCGTAGCCTCCCTGGACACCTGGCTTTGCTGGGCCGTAACCACCTCCGTTTGGGTCGCCATATGAATTCTTTGCTGCATTTCCCATTGAGTTCGGAGGGTGATTCATACCGCCGTAGCCTTGCTTCGGCCCGCTGGGTAGCCCACCGGACGGTCTACCATCGTTGGGCTGAGGTTGGGGAGGACCGTAGAGCTTGGATTTTGCTTCAGTATAGGGATCAGAGTACGCGGGAGCTTGGGCATATGGGTTTGACTGTGGTGCTGGACTTTTGGCCTTTGACCCTAGAGCCGAACAGTGCTCTTCTGCTGCCCTCATCGTCTCCGTCTTCGCTCTTTTTGCTGAAGCCTAACTTTCTCATCGTGCCTAGGCAGGGAAGTGCTGTCAGGGCGGGGAGTTCAGTCAAAGGATTCGGAGTAGGATAAGGGTAATCTGTGATTCAAGACACACACTTTTCCAGACGCCGTAGCTCAAGGTAGTTCCCCAGGATACTGCAAATGGACTGGAAGCGTCTGCCAAAGTGCCTGGTGACAACAAACCGTCTGGCGATGCGTCTCCCTTTGAGGCTCAGTCGAGACGCCCCCCTGTCACGTGCTGCGATGTGGCGGGGAGCGGGACTAGGCCGTGTTAGGCTAGCGGCGCCGGAGCTTCACTTCATCCAACATCCATCGCCAATTCGAAACGACCTTCTGTCGCACACTCGACGACCTGACACTCCTGGAGCCATGGCTTCTTGCAATCCATGGAGAGACTTGATCACCGGATCTACTCTTTGAGAGAAGACCTGTTGCTTTGCTGCTTCAATGCAGCTCATCGCTAGAAATGACTCCTCATCCGGGTCTTGAGGCCGATGAAATCAGAAAAAAATCCCAGAAGGACCTGCTCAACCTCCTTGAAGCTGTATGTTTTTTATCCTCTTGCCTATCCCATTGCATTTCTTCGCTTACATACTTTCTAGGTAAGGGGGAAGAAGAACCTTGTAATCAGCAAGGATCTTGCCGGTCCCATCGGTGTATTCGTCAAATTTTCAGTCCTTCAGGAGTATGGAGTGGACCGAGTATTCTTGCTCGAAAATGAGAATGTCGATTCTTCTCAGCGGAATATTATATTTCTAGTGCACGCTGAAAAACCCAGCCACGTACAATCTGTTGCTGGTATGTAGTCCTTCGTTCAAAATCACTGGGCATTCATTACCTTTTATCTATACCTGTTACCTACTTTGGGACGAACAGTAGACTGCGTGGTTTTATCTCTCCACTCTTCGTGGTCAGTCGAGTTCCCTATATCAATTCTAGTAATATTTTATTTCCCGTCCCTATGGCTTTCTTTCTATACACCACCACTGTTTGATGGCCATCAGTATGGGCTTACATTTTATCCTTAGCTCAAATTCGAAAACTTCAGCACAATGGTGCAGCCGAGCTTGAATTTTCTATATTCTGGGTGCCACGGAGGACCCTTGTCTCCAACCAAATTCTTGAGGAGGAAGGAATTATTGGAGACGTGAACATTGCCGAGCTTCCGTTTTATTTCTTTCCTCTAGAGAACGATCTTCTTTCACTAGAGCTTCAAGAGTCTTTTAAGGATCTCTATCTAGTACGTAATTCGCAGCTTCGAGTCATACCGCTCCTAACAAGCAGTAGCATCATAATCCTAATCCAATACACCTCTCAGCAAAAGCATTAATGGAGATTCAAAAAAGACATGGATTCTTTCCCCGCATCGTTGGAAAAGGGGACAACGCCAGAAAACTCGCTGATCAATTGCTACGCATGAGAAAGGAACTAGATACGGAAGAATCCTCGAATCTGGGAGACGGGTTAAGAAGAGGCCTCATGGTCAGCTCTACTATTGAAAACTTAATCATCCTCGATCGCGAAGTGGATTTTGCGACGGTGTTAATGACACAGTTGACATATGAAGGCCTTGTGGATGAGCTTTTCGGGATAAGCCATAATCAGACTGAAATTGACTCGACAATAATTGGTGCAGGCACTCCAGGTCAAGCATCTCAAGCTTCATCTGCTGGTTCGTCGTCAACTCCCAAACAGTCGTTGAAACGCAAGATCCAAGTAGATTCTTCCGATCCACTTTTCAACCAACTTCGTGACGCAAATTTTGCCATTGTTGGTGGTATCTTAAACAAAGTTGCACGGAGACTGGAAAATGATTACCAGAGTCGGCATGGTGCCAAAACAACTTCGGAGCTACGGGAATTTGTGAACAAACTCCCGGCTTACCAGGCCGAGCATACAAGCCTGAAGGTGCACACCAACCTCGCAGAAGAGATCATGCACCAGACTCAGTCCGATGTGTTTCGGCGAATCCTTGAGGTTCAGCAAAACGTAGCGGCGGGTGCCGATGCTGCAACTCAGCATGACTTGATTGAGGAGCTCATTGCGCGAGACATTCCCATAAAATCCATTTTGCGGCTTTTGTGCATCGAATCGTGCGTCGGTGGCGGTCTTCGCCCTAGAGATCTCGATAACTTCAAAAGACAAATCCTACAGGCCTACGGATATCAACATTTACTGACCCTCGACGCTCTGGAAAAGATGGAGCTGCTTCAGTCACGGTCTTCAGCCACAGCCATGATTTTGCCCACTGGTGGTAGCGGTGGAGCAGGTCTAAAAACAAACTACAATTACCTCCGCAAAGCCCTTAGACTCATTGTGGATGAAGTCGATGAACAGAACCCTGACGATATAGCATACGTTTACAGCGGATATGCGCCGTTAAGCATCCGTTTGATCCAGTGTATCTTACAAAAATCGCACATTTTGACCCTAACGAAAAATTTACCTGCGCCTGCAGCAGCTGCATCAAGTGGCACTCCATCTCCAGGGTGGCTGGGATTTGAAGATATTGTGAAAAGTGCCCGTGGATCAACGTTAAACATTGTTCAAAAGGCCGAGGAGACAGCTAGCCGGGCGAAGCAGACATTAGCGGGGGTTGGTGGAATCAAAACAGTGTTTATTTTCTTCCTAGGTGGTATTACGTTCACCGAAATTGCGGCGTTGCGCTTCATTGCCCGACAGGAAGCGGGAAGAAGACAAATCATCATCTGTACGACGGGGATTATTAACGGAAATAGGATGATGGAGGCTGCCATGGAAAGGTCGACTGTAGAGCCATCTTCATAGATACCGACTTACAACTATTTCCTCAAAAATGAATCCGGGCAGTATTGACCGTCATTTAATCCCGGCTCAATACTCGAATTTGCTATCCAACCCCAACAGCCGACCTTGATATCGCCTCGTAACCTCTTCAAGTTTCACCATAATTCCTGCTGCTAAAGCCCTCACCCGTTCATCTTCTCTCGGTGCCCGTTCAAACACACCATCCACCCACTCTCTCAACTCGAGAATTGATGTGGAGAACTGCGTAACTAGGCTCTCCTCAGCATTACTACCAGACGCAACATTTACATCCACGACCGTAAGGATTAGGGATAGGATAGCCGGCAGGACCAGAGGATCTAAGGCGACAGGTAAGTTGTGCAAGGTGGTGAGGAGTGAAATGGTTTCGCTCGTGGATAAAAGAAGGTTCGGAGTGTAAGGGCCGATGGTGGAAAGGAGAAGGGTGGTTGTTTGGACAAACAGAGCGATAAGATGCGGTTCTAGGAATGGATTACGGTCCCCAAAGGAGCTAGAGGGTCACAGTTAGATTCGGGCTCATGATGGTACAAATCAAGGAGTGTGCAATGTCGAACTCACCGCATCGTGTACATCATCACACCGAATTCTCCCAGTAACGGCATAAGAAACGAATCTGTCAGGGTTGTGTACATCTCTTTTGGTATGGTCGTCTGCTTTCGTTTTGATTTCAGCTCCCTTTGTCGTCTGTCTTCCGTGGCATTGGAGGATAGGGGTTGGAGTTTCATGATATTCGGGCCCGTCAACGTGTCCGCCGCATTCAGAGCCAAAGGCTCTAGGATATTTTGTGAGATTCGGTTTGATATGGTTTCGATTGATGATTGGGGCGAGCCATAGATGGATTCTAAATGCTGTGGTAATTTTTTAGATGGGAATGTCAGGTTGGACTGTGGACTCAGTCCTAGGGCCTTTGCATCCTCATCCCCAAACCCAGCAAGCTCTCTAGCAGCCAATCCCAGTGCGACTAGAATAGATGATCGATGACCTAAAGAAAGGTCGACGTTAAAGAGAGAGTGGGCCATCCACCGTCCCATTTGGGACGGGAGGACGACGATAAGGGCGATAAGGCTTTCCATCCGACGCTCATGAAAGTTCGATATGTCATATTTATCTTGGAGAGAAACTAGATTTAAAGCGAGCTCGTTGGCATTTTCAAGAATTTCTGTGCCAAACGCAGCTTTGCGACGGATGAGACCCGGTGCCGTGGAGATCGCCAGGCTATACCGTTCAGCGTTTTCACTGTCTCTAAGGCCAGAGACGAGGTCGCGTATATATCTAAAGCGTGATATTAGCCAATGATAGATGGTCAGGTAGTGGGTAAAAAACATACACCGGTGCTAAAGGCTTTGAACGCTGGATTAGAGTCGGATCCTCTTCCGAATCCGACGCATCTGAATCTGGTTTCTCGTAGGTTTGAAAATCATCCTCCCCTTCGGAGTGGTCGGATATCTCTTCGATGCTGATAACTCTTGTTTGATTGACGGCGGAATTCGACTGAAGTCGAGTTTGTGACTGGGACGCTTGCAAATTTGCTGAGTTCGCTGCCTTCGGTTTCCGCGTGCTGACACGTTTCAAGGCCTGTAAATCGCTAAGGGCACCGACTTGATCTCTAATTTCGGTAAGACCCATATACCACAAGGCACTTTCTCCCTGCATCTCTTCCAGTTGAAACCTCATGGCTCTATCAGGAGGATCGGTAAGTTTTGAAAGAGCCATGCCCACAACCATGCCCAAAAATCGGGATCTAGGTAAGGATGCTCCAATTCGATGTGAGATTGCAGAAAGGTACGGGCCCGATTTCGTGATGCTAACAAGCTCAGCTGCGTTAAGTCGGTGTAAATATCCGGCGGTAAGCAAAATGATTTGGCAGGTGGCTAGATAAATCGGATCAGAATGCGAGATTGAATGAAAAGCCTGTTCAAGGAGACGCCTTACCCTCTTGAAGCAAGTATGGCGTATGTTTGATGGACAGTTCATCGCCAAATAGTCCAATGGATTTCCCAAGTACCTCGCATAAGGCTTCTAAATGAATGTATTAGAGTATTTTGGGGGCATGGAGGATGGGGAATTGTACCGGTTCGATTTGAAAATATCACCATGAGAGCACGGCGCATATAGATTCCTTTAATATTCCCCCCTCTAACTAAGAGTTCCACGAGATGAAGAGACAGTGAAGGTAGGTGGTCTAAAATCAGTGCTACCACTGCTGAAACACCCCGGATGGTAACACTGGGCTCGGAATTTTCCGGTGAAGTAGAACGGTCGCCCGCGGTAGCTGGAAGGTATTCATTTTCCAATTGATGCAAGATGGACTCGAAAACCCTCTTTTGAAAGGGTGGCTCCAATAAGCCAACTAAAATTCCAAACGGTTTTCCTTGAGTGTCGGGTTGAAGCAATAGGCCCGAGAGTAACTTGTCCAGGAGAGCACCTGCGTATGAGATGAGTTGAGAGGTTTCAAACCTGTCTTTGACCAAGATCACTCACTCTGATACCCAAGGCTTAAAGCGCGTTGACTGAATTTCGCAAGACTGCCCCATCCTTCGCTATCATTGTCATCCAGGTTTAGGGCCATGGATACGATGCATTTTCCAAGCCAAGAAGCGTAGCTTTTACCTTCTCCAATCCACCGTATTGAATCTGGTACTTCCACTTCTTTGACCAACCCAAGAGATTCTGCTGCAATGGACAATACACGCCCCGAGGCAAGAAATGAAATTAATTGTGACCAAGCAAGCCTCTTTTTCGGGCTGGATGAGAATTTGGCGATGCGTTGATAGATCCTTAGTAGAAAATCCGGAGTCTTCAAAACGTATGAGAGAGCAGCCAGCGTATCACGGAGGACTACCTGTCTGCCTAGGCTCTCGCCACTTTGTTGGGTTTCAAATCGGTCAATGTTTGTCCGAAGGTTTACAATCAAAGCCCCAATTCCGCCAACACTTGTCAAGCATCTCAACACGATTGCCAACGGGGTCTTGTCCCTCCTGGATTTGGGAGACGACCTATGTTCATTTTCAAGATTGGCCCAGCGATCATTAATCGCAACAGAAACCAGGCTATTCAAAATGGGAAGAGTAGATGTCTCCAAGTCCGTTACGTCGTACCCGGACTGAGTGGAATGAGCAGGGTCAAGGAAGTTCAAGGCCTGGAGAAACTGAGAATCCGAGGGATGGGAGCTGAGAGTCCGGAGGGCCCCCTGCAGCGTATCAACGATACTATTTCCTTCTATAACAGGTTGTTCCCGAAGTGTGGAATGCGTGGTGTCCGGTGGCACAGCCTTTGATAGGCTCTCCTTTTCATCGTGGGTTCTGATATTTACCGTCTTGACGGCTGTTAAAAGGCTCTCCATGATGAAGGCACCACCATGTCTATCGAGCGAGCATCGATAGGTCGCAGACCAAAAGAAAAGTAATCAATGCAGTCAACGGTGCCAATCGAAATCCCAGACGGATCGCTGGGAGTCGCGTTTGCCCAAAACGGAGAGATATTGCTTAGTCATCACTTAGTTATGTTAAGTAACTTAACTATCGCGGAGTTGAGTAAATCCGCTCCGGGCTACCTATCCCCTTTGAGTTTAGCTTGAGATTGTCTCTCCGCCAATCCGTGGCAATAATCATGATATAGCTCTAGACTTGCTGCGGTCAAGTCGGTTGCATTGCTCACCAATGATGTGTCAAGGGTCACGGCCAACAGCCTCTCAGATAAGGATCTTGAAGTTGGAAAAAGTCCACATCAGACACACATTCCTCTGCGCTGGAGCTTATATGTACAATGCTCTAGCCCTCTAGTGGAGTCAAATGGGTCCCGGCTAGATCGCTACTAGAATTCGGATAGGTTTTGCTTAAGTTGCTGATCGTCAAGCAACATGACAGGCGTGCTAATGAGCCAGGTTAAAATAAATCAAAGGTCGAAGAACATGGGAGGCTCGTGCCGGAAGAAGACTAGATGCACATTATTGTCATAATAGCAGCACATCTTGAGGCAATTGCTTTCTAAATCAATGGAAAGCGGTTTGAGTGCTGCAAAGAGCTGGGATTCCAGCAAGATCGAGGTGGCCAAGTGTATATATTTATAAACTGTCCTACCGATAATTTCTGCTTCAAAAGCCGCCTTGGCAGGCCCGTCACTTTTTCATCTGAAGTCGCAAAGGTCAAAGTCGCTGACCAGGGGTTGCAATGCGTCTGATAAAACTTGGTTCATTCTCCGTTCTCACCGACGAGGCTCTTCATCAATAAATCATGCGGAAGGGCAGGTTGCTTTCCCACATACTGTCGCTCCGGCATAGCCACAACCTGCGCGCGGTTAAAGTTCTGTTGGTTTCCGTGTTTCTCTGGCTCATTGCCTTTGGATATTGTCAACAGCGGTTCTGGAGGGAGCCGCACTCTGCGTTCTTTCGAGACAGCCACGTCTATGACCTCAAATACAGTCTTTATCGGGAGCGCGAAGCTCGACACTTTATCTCCCGCTACAACGCGCCGACGGATCCGCCGGAAGCAGTGAAGAGTGCCTCAGACCCTACGTTCTGCGTTGCTATTGTAACGGTCAGGCGGCCCTCGGACGACTACTTCGATCCCTCCATCGGGTCTCTCCTCGCGGGGCTGGACCCCCGAGAACGACGCTCCCTTCGATTGAACATCCTCTTCACGGACACCGAACCTACGAGACATCCTGGCTGGGGCCAAAAATGGGTGGAACGGCTTGCGGATGAAGTGAGCACCTATAATGTCTCCAGTGATCAGCTGCAGAGTTTACGACAATGGGAGAAAGAGCGAGATTTCCATATTAAAGGGGTATTGTAAGTACAATTGACTTGGATCATATCCCATCTACTTTCGCGGAGGGCCCACTGGCTAACCCAGCGGATTAAGCGATTATATATATGCTTTGAAGAGCTGCGAAGCTTCGAACGCCCCCTACATCGCGATATTTGAAGATGATATTATCGTCGCCGACGGATGGCTAGCCAAAACACTGAAAGGGCTGAACGATATTGACCGCGTCTTCCCTGCTAAACAGCCCTGGCTCTACCTCCGCCTCTTCTATACCGAAACCGCACTGAGCTGGTCATCGTCCGATTTTGCATACAGAAACATGCCACTCATTTTTGGCATGGTCATACTCTTTGTTTTTACCGGTCTGACCCTCGCGCGCCGTGTCGGCCCTTGTCATTCCCACCTAGATAATGCTACGATAGGTGTTTTAAGTGCGGTTTGTGCCCCTGCGTTTCTCGCTCTTATATACATGACCGGAAAATACTCTCTGGCGCCTCTTCGCGGAGTCGTGGACATTGGTCGGTCTGGCTGCTGTACCCAGGGCTTGGTATTCCCGAGACAGCAGGTACCGGGAGTTGTGGAGTATCTACGGCAGGAAAAGAGGGGCCAAACCGATACCATGATCGAGAACTACGCAGAAAAAACTGGGCTCAAGAGATACGCTCTTGCTCCTCAACAGCTTCAACATGTTGGGCTGCAGTCCAGCCGGGATAATACCGAAGTCAACACGCAGAGCAACTGGGCATTCTACTTCGAGGAGAATGATCCCAATGTCTTGAAGAAAGAGCATTCAGATCTTCTAAATGATCAAGAGATAAAGTCACTTCTCGATAAATATAGCTAATTACAGAATAGGGCCCTTCCTTGCCCTTGATCCGTTTCGCAATGGAGAGTTTTGCCTCTTTAGCATTGGTGTTTAGAAAATATTCCTGGTTTGAGCGAGCATATATACATAATTAATATATTTTAAGTCGACATTTTCTCCTGTATTCTCATTTTGGGCTGTTGGCTCAGATGATCGTGCAGATGGTTGCACCTGATAGGTATCAACTCTGTATTGGAGCCGCCGAAATCGAAGGACGTATGCAATTTCCGGGCGACTGGTCTAGCCTACTTGCAAGACATTAATTCTCTTCCATAAAAGCTGTACTCAAAAGTATTCACATTCCATATTCAAAGCTTGCTGGGTCGGCAACAAGTTGGCTGACTAACCCACGGAGGAGTGAATCTTGGACTGAACCAACTCATGATTCCTAATTATTGCATGCTTGCTCAGTGAAGAGGTCGTCAATCTAAATCCTACTCTTTACAAAATGATGTCCTCTTGAACGACTCACCTTTGGATGCCTCATAGGTTCTTATATTCCACAAGGTTATTTGCCGTTCCAACAGGGACTCTGTACATTTGCTTTTGTGCTCTACCCACCCTATAGAGTCCAGGAAGATAGAATCTCAATTATACTAAAAGCCATGACCTCCCAGGAAGACCCCCAAGCCAACTCAGATCAAGGCAGATGGTATGTGGACGATTTGAGCCTGCAAACTTTGTAATCCATGAGCTGAAGTCATCGCTTCTTGCCTCAGGAAGCACCTTTACGGGATCCTGACGCGCCCAGGCCCCTTCAGTGACGAAGACTGGATTCCAGGGCCCGAGACTATTTCGGCTCTCGCATCTTCCAAGATTTTGTATGCTCTCTACTAGTCACCGTTTGGGTGCGTTCATAACTAATGTTTGAAATAGGGTAATGTGAGTGGTTTTGATGCATGTCAACTCGCTCCGATGGCTGATTTGACCCCAGCGGTGCTGGAGGCTTAGGATGTGAGATCCTCAAGAATCTGGCCCTGTCGGGATTTAAAGATATTCATGTGATTGATATGGGTAAGCCGTTGGCACTTATCAAGTTGGAAAAAGTTACCAACGTCCAAGTAGATACGATTGATATTTCCAACTTGAATCGGCAGTTCCTCTTTCGCCAGGCTGATGTTGGGAAACCAAAGGCTGAAGTAGCAGCTAACTTTGTCGAAAAGCGAGTAAAAGGGGTAAAGATCACCCCGTATGTGGGGAAGATTCAGGACAAAGATGAAGATTATTATATGCAATTCAAGATAGTTGTGTGCGGCCTTGACAGTATCGAAGCCCGACGCTGGATCAACTCTACCCTCGTGGGCATGGTAGATCCTGAAAATCCGGAAAGTTTGAAGCCTCTTATTGACGGCGGCACAGAGGGTACGTTTGACCTCCTTATTATCCATAAATTGTTGCTCTGACACATCATATAGGCTTCAAAGGCCAGGCCAGAGTTATACTACCAACTCTCACATCATGCATCGAGTGCCAACTTGACATGCATGCACCGCGGCCTGCTGTCCCTCTATGCACTATTGCAACGATCCCCCGCCAGCCCCAACACTGTATAGAATGGGCTCATCAAATTGCTTGGGGCGAGAAGCGCAAGGGTGAAGAATTCGACGGCGACGACCTGGAACATGTAACGTGGATATATCAAACTGCTCTGGAACGTGCCGAACAGTTTTCTATTCTCGGAGTGACATTCTCGATGACCCAAGGCGTTGTCAAGAATATCATTCCTGCCATCGCTTCCACCAACGCAGTTATCGCCGCGGCATGTACATCCGAGGCGCTGAAAATCGCGACGTCCTGCAATCCCTTCTTGGACAACTACATGATGTACGCCGGTGAAGAAGGCGTTTATACCTACACCTTTGCTTCAGAGCAGAAGCCGGACTGCCCTGTTTGCGGCAACTTGGCTAAAAAAGTCGACGTCAGCCCCGAGGCAACACTGCAAGAATTTGTTGACTCCTTGGGTGAACGCGCAGAGGCGCAGCTCAAGACTCCCAGCCTCCGGACGGAAGAGAAAACTCTATACCAACGTTTCCCACCTCAACTGGAGGAACAGACCCGGCCTAATTTGAAGCGGAAGCTGAAGGAGCTTGTTGTCGACGGAGAGGAGGTGGCTGTCAGCGACCCTGCGTTTTCTATTGATTTCCGGTTCAGACTTGCGTTCAGATAATTACCAAAGACGCCTAGAGTATGAAATTGATGGTTCAAATGGCATGATGCATGATCTAAGTGTTGATTTCGACTTATTTTCATTATTGAAGTACGGTAAATTTACAATGTTAACCTAAGCAACGGATTCCCCGCCTCAAAACTCCATGGGTTTATCATAACAGAAAGCAGCTTTCCCTTTGTTTTATAAATCGAAACGCCCAAATGCAGGAGAGCAATCAAAGATATCCAACCCCTTTTTATACCGGATTTATATCTGTCATGTCGGCCAGTGCAGCCACATTCCGCTTTAACCGTGCACATTTAAGTCGTAGAACTTTAACGCTCTCGATGAAGAGGAGGTCGCTATTAAACTGTCCCACGCTCTCAATATTGAAGATAAAGTGGTCTCGGATCCGGCCGAGCTTAACTTTATCCTTGAACTCCTCGTGTCGTAAGCACTCTCTGCTCACTGTGTCTTTGAAAGGATCCACGACAACGGCTTTCTTTTCCCCCTTGTGTCCTTCATATCCAGTTCCTTTCTGTTCTGCTTCGTCTGCCGTCACGTGTTCGATCCCGATGACCCCGGGAGGGAAGCAATTGGCGAATTTAACGGCGTCATCGCCGAGTATTGGACGTGTTATTTGAATATCCGGAAGGAGGCGATACGATGCTGTTGCTACCGGCGAAAATTTGGCATGATCCTGTCCGATGCCCTTGATGCAATGCATCTCAATATCAATCTTTTGTCCTGGCCGCAACTTTGCCAGTAAAATGTCTGGGTTCGACGGTTGAATCTCTCCATCTGGCCCTGAGAAAAACGTGGTTTGACGCCCGACGGGTTCGAAAACAATATCCCTGGCGTATACGTGCGCGTTGTTGTAGAGCACCGTGGGGTCTTCTTCGTCGGGACTTGCGTTTGGATTCTTGGTGCATTCTGCGTTGAGTTTGAGAACGATGGTATTGTGATCACTCGCTACGCTGGCGCTATCTTCTTCGCCTTCTTGGGGCATTCTAAACCAGGTCATCCAGTTTATACCGTCGAGCGAACCCTTGAGCGGAACGAGGCCTAATCGGTGGGAGAGAACTTCATCGTGTATCACGGACGTATTGTTGTGAATGAACACGAACTCGATAGCGAGGGACGGGATTTCGGCAATAAGAATACGGCGGAAGGCATTTGCGATGGCGGCATCGACGCCGATTAGGGAGAAGGACGCCTCAAGAGGGTCGTTTTTGTGAAAGATAACTTGAAGGTTCTGATGGGGCGGAATGTTTAGCAAATGCGATACTGGAACGAACGGGAGGGGGAAATCTACTTCTCTAAATTTGCTAATAGACCAGGAATGGTCTTCCCCGGGCCAATGCCCTGGAAAATCTGTGGCGGAGATATGAGTAACTGTTTCAGGGTTGATTCCTATGATCTATGGATTCAGATGTTAGCTAGTCCAAACCGATCGAGGAAGGGGAGGACAAGGCATGCCTTTCGTTTGCGGATTTCTTCGGGTGAAGCAATACGAGGCGCCATAGTTTCCTAGCTCTCTTGATGCCGCTCTGTGCAAACGCTGTGTTGAGGAGCAGAGATATCCATTGCACGCCCGCCGCTGAGAAGAAAGATTTCGAGATCTTCCGCCAATCAAATCGACCGATAGCCAAAGCCGCACTAGCCCCAAAGCGGAGTAGCTGCCTCTCAGCTCCAGCCAATCAGAGCGCTTCGAATCGCTGGCTGACGCTCCCGGTCACGTGCCATTTCCAGTCAACATCTCAAGTTCGCTTTTGGACGACGAAGTGAAGGACAGCCGCAGTCAAACTCCCTCTGCTCGTTGCGGATTCTCTTTCAAACTGCGCGGAGGTTTGAGGCACACTCAGTGGAATTGTGCTAGTGCTACCTGCCAATCATGTCCTCCACACTCACAATTCTAGCACGGCATGCGCCCAAAAGACTCTGTCTCGCCAGTTCCATACCAAGCACGGCGGCCCGGGTCGGCGTACCTCGATTCATCTCCAATTCCTCTGCCCTCCGACAGTATGACGAATCCGCCTACCAAGCAACCAGATTAATTCCCACTGGCCCCAGCTTCCGACCGCAGCAAACAGCCGTTGGTGAGGCTTCCGGCCTTGAATCTGACGCCGGCCACAACCGAAAGATCCGCCACTATACAGTCAACTTCGGCCCCCAACATCCCGCTGCTCACGGTGTGTTACGATTGATTCTGGAACTCAATGGCGAGGAGATTGTTAGGGCGGATCCGCATGTTGGGCTCTTGCACCGTGGAACCGAGAAATTGATCGAATACAAGACATACATGCAAGCACTCCCATACTTTGATCGTCTGGATTACGTCTCGATGATGACGAACGAACAATGCTTTTCGTTGGCAGTGGAGAAGTTGTTAAATATTGAGATCCCGGAGAGAGCAAAATGGATTAGAACCCTCTTTGGCGAGATTACGCGAGTTCTGAACCATCTCATGTCCGTCCTCTCCCACGCTATGGACGTTGGTGCGCTGACGCCGTTCTTGTGGGGTTTCGAGGAGCGAGAAAAACTAATGGTATGGGAATCCAATATGGATTATTTGAATTCGGCTGACCTTGGCGTTTTCCTCTCAAGGAATTTTATGAACGAGTCTCGGGCGCTCGTCTGCATGCGGCATATGTTAGACCGGGAGGTGTCCACCAAGATCTTCCGCTAGGCCTTCTCGATGATATCTATCAATGGGCGACCCAATTCGGTGACCGTATCGATGAGACGGAAGAACTTCTGACAGATAACAGAATTTGGAAAGCCAGAACGCAGGGAGTCGGTGTTGTATCCGCAGCCGATGCACTTAATTTCGGCTTCACAGGTGTTATGCTTCGAGGCTCTGGTATCCCGTGGGATATCCGTAAATCGCAGCCATATGATGCTTACGACCAGGTCGAATTTGATGTGCCTGTCGGAGTAAACGGAGACTGTTATGACCGCTATCTCTGCCGTATGGAAGAATTCCGCCAGTCCCTTCGCATCATCCACCAATGCCTAAACAAAATGCCTGCGGGCCCAGTCCGAGTAGAAGACTACAAGATCAACCCACCTCCTCGTGCAGCCATGAAGGAAAACATGGAAGCTTTGATTCACCACTTTTTGCTTTTCACCAAGGGTTACGCCGTGCCCCCTGGTGAAACGTATTCCGCCATTGAAGCTCCCAAGGGCGAAATGGGTGTGTTCGTCGTTAGCGATGGTAGCGAAAGACCTTACAGATGTAAGATTCGCGCACCAGGATTCGCTCATCTTGCGTGCTTTGATCAGATTTCGAGAGGTCATCTTCTTGCCGATGCCGTCGCTATTATTGGTAAGGCTTACCCCTAAATGCCGGACCGGTGGATATGAATTTACTGACTTTCTTAGGTACCATGGATCTCGTGTTTGGAGAAGTTGACAGATAACGTGCTCTACCTTGAGCAATATTTTCCTATCAATTTTAAAAATTCCAGTACATAACCAGACGTTTTCCAGTCACTCGAGGGCGCGGTGGCTTAATGGTGATGAGCTGTTTGATGCTACCTTATTACCACTGTTTTGCATGTAACTTCTTTAGCTACCTGTTACAGTATGCATGTTTTTGCTGTTTAGACTTATTTGCACGAAGCAGACTGGATGCTGTTATTCCCTCGCTGATGGTAAGGGTAGTGGCAGAACCTTAATTTCTAGAGCAGAAGCATACAGCAGATATGTATCAACAACTCATGGGCAGCAAAAACGTTTGGTATTACTGACATCTAACCAGTGCGGACCAATTGCAAAGAAATCGATAATTGATAATAGCAATGACAACACAACAGCGTAAACTCTACTCCAGGAAACAGTGGTGGATATGGCTATTTGGATTACATCACCAAAAGAACCGTCGAAAATGATACTAAGAACGGTGGCAGGACGCTCATCATTCATACGGAAACGGATAATTCCTCTAAATTTCGAGATTCAGAGCGCACAGAGAGTATTCAAACGTCATTATCATGATAGTGAAAATTCAGTTCTCTGGGCCGTGGGGGTCTTCCAGGGGGAAAGGATGCATCGTCCGGCGGTCGTTCATTCTTTGTATTGCCTGTGAGCATGCTCTGGATGCTCATGCAGACGCTCTCCACAGTCTGAACAGGTGTCCAGCCTGCTGAGCCAAGGAGATCAAGGCATATCAGTCCGTTGCTGTAAATGTGAGGGTGTATGGGGATAGTGCGGGGCGTGGGAGAGGACGGCGGGAGGGAAATAAATACGACCTCTGGGGCCTCTGGAATGTCACACATGGTCAACAAGCGTTCGTTGTCTTGCGACTCTGAGTCGGGAGACAAACCTATGGGGTAGCTCTTGCTGAAGAGGAACCGGAGGCGGTATGTTTGGTTTTGGTACAGAGGGTTGGAGTCCAACACACAAATGTCCATTTGCCATTCATTAAAATTGTCTGCGTGTACTATCGATATTCCGGGTGGGAGGGATGTTTGCATCTGTAGAAATGCATCGTGTCAGACAACAAGGCAAAATACAAAAGGGAGCCGCAGCCTTTTGACTTTTCGGAGCAATGGTACCTTCAGAAGCTCCTGTAGTTTGGGTTAGCCGTGATATAAAAAAGATATGCCGGGTGTCTTACCTTTCTTAGGCGCTTGTTTGCAAACATGGTGAGTAGCAAGAAATGGTCAATATAGTACAGAGTCAAAAAAGGGAAATGGAGCTGTTTTCGGGAAGCTCGATAGCCTGGAGCACAACTAGGCGGACAGCAGAAACAGGGGAAGCCCAAAATCAACGGTTGGTGCTGTGTGAAGGAGCAAGCGGGGCTGCGCAAGCTGGACTGATTTAGTAGTAAGAGGTTCAATTCTGATGGGCGCCAGGAAAGGAGAGACAGTTGCAGAGGCGGTCACAGACAGAGCCACGTCGAAAGGAGGATGCCTGGGAATGCGCAGCAGGCAGCTTTGAATGATATGCTCTCATCCGTCGACTTCATCCCTGATGATCTGGACGCAAGAATGACGATGTCATGGCTGACTCATCACATGCCCTGTTCTAGTCCGTCTTGGGTTAGACTGGCCAAGGGGAGGCATCCCAAGCCACAAATAGTAGCTCCTGGATATCGTAATTACAGCCGATGGAGTACGGGGAGGCATTGACTTCTCTCTCCGTCTATGAATTGTTGGGCTCTCTCCTACTTGTACATATTGACGCACATCTATAACTATAGGCACCGGCGACTTTTTGCCGCCTGGTGTTTGTGGCTGGATTCTCTGAGCGGCAATGCCAAGCCATGGCTGGTGCTTCAGGCCCCACTTCCGCGTTCAGGAGATTGAGGCTGAGCCAGGGATGTGGCAGGTACTTGCTCCTGCAGCCAAATTCGCAGGAGCCACAAGTCACTCGGAACTTAATCACTGTTTGGCCCCGCAGTCAAGAGAACATCGCGCTCAGCCTTACCTCTGCTCTCTCTTCTTCACTCCAAATGCACCGTTGTGTCTTCTTCTCAGCTTGATAGTCAGGCATCCATGCGCTGATCCAACATTGGTATGTGCTTTCCCCTCCGTGCTCCGGCTAGAAGTGGGCTGGGAAGCTCCTCGGCGCGTAGTTGGCCAGTTGGGTCGAAAGCTTGGGCTTTCAGGAACTAACCGCCAACAGAATCTCGAGGCAGAGCCAAACAGCACACGAACTATTCCCACAAGGCTCCCTTGTTCTGGAAGATCAGCTAGTTATCTACCCCTCTCGTTGACTCCGGCGGCATCGTCCTCTGCTTCCCTACCCCGCCTCAGCTAGCCCAAGGGACCCTAGAAAGCTCTCGCCCAACCACTTTGAAATTCCGACGTTCAAGAGAGTCAATCTTGAGACATTGAACCATGAGTTGTAAGTCCGACTTTTCGGGAAGTCCCAATAACGAACCCATAATCTGCCTTGGCCTTTCGTCACTTTCAGTTCCCCTGGGCGGTTATGGATGCCTAGAAATGAACCCCAATTGAATCATCTGAACACGGAAGCGCCGTATGGCTTGTGGAATATGGTCATACGCAGAACGTTTGAGATTACAAAGGGCTAATATATAATCTCGTCCTCCAGTCGCAACCATGCTCAATAAGCTGCAGGGCCAACCTGACAGTTACGATAAGAAGTACGAAATTCCTAATATCCACTCACCATGGAGACTTCATCGCTCACCAACAAAAGGGCACTATACAAATTTGGAAGGACACTAGGCGCAGGGACATACGGGATTGTTCGCGAAGCAGATGGGCCAAACGGGAAAGTAGCTGTCAAGATCATTCTCAAGAAGAATGTCAAAGGCAACGAACAAATGGTCTACGATGAGCTTGACATGCTGCAGCGTCTACACCATCCTCACATCGTCCGCTTTCATGACTGGTTTGAATCTAGAGTGCGTGAAAATCCCCGAACCATTATATCCGCCACGCCCTGAAACTAACGGGCATAGGACAAATACTACATAGTCACCCAATTGGCCACTGGCGGAGAACTGTTCGATAGAATTTGCGATTACGGAAAATTCACGGAAAAGGATGCATCTCAGACACTCTTGCAAGTGCTGGACGCTGTCAATTATTTACATGAGCGGAATGTTGTTCATCGAGGTAACCACTTTTGCCGCTAACTATATCCATTTATTCATCTTTTCTCATTGACGCTCCTAGATTTGAAACCCGAGAACCTCCTTTACCTTACCCGTGCTCAAGATTCAGAACTCGTGTTGGCCGACTTTGGCATTGCAAAAATGCTGGACAACCCCACGGATGTCCTCACAACCATGGCAGGATCTTTTGGCTACGCTGCTCCGGAGGTCATGTTGAAACAAGGCCATGGAAAAGCTGTTGACATGTGGTCTCTGGGGGTCATTACATATACGCTACTGTGCGGCTATTCTCCTTTCCGCTCGGAGAACCTCCAGGACCTGATTGATGAGTGCCGAAGCGGAAGTATTGTATTTCACGAACGATACTGGAGGGATGTTTCCAAGGATGCCAAAGATTTCATCCTAACACTTCTACAGCCCGATCCAACCAAACGAGCTACAAGTAAGGAAGCACTCCAGCATCGCTGGTTGAAGGGAGAGACCGCTACGGACCACAACTTGTTGCCAGAACTCAAGGCGTATATGGCCAAGGCTCGCCTAAAGCGTGGCATCGAAATCGTCAAATTAGCGAACCGCATTGAGGCGCTTAAAATGCAAGGAGATGACGATGAAGATATTCCTAGCGCCGTTCCAGAGGATACAGCTGTCGCACCAAAAAGCGGACCAGCAGACCTGGCTTCTCCAAAAGTGCCTGAAACGGCGCCCCCGCCCACAACCAAAAAACGAAGTCTTAGTAAAGCGGCCAAAAGTGCTATCTTCCGCGAAGTTGTCCTCGCCAAAGTTCGCCAAATGAGACAAGATGAGCAGAAGGAGAAGGTGGAGAAAGAGGTATTGGAGAGAGTTGAAAAGGAGAAGCAAAAATAGCGGCCACGCCTGCGTCCCGAAGTGAGCTATGACATGATACCCTTACTGACTCGGAAATCATGTGTGGATTTTCACGGAAGTTAGAGTTGAAAATTCTTCGTCGTTTTGAGATCTGCAGTCTGCTGTTAGTTTGAATGTGTCTTTTCCCCGGTTGCATATGTCCCTCAATACTCTTCCTTATGCCTAATGCGCGTCTGTTTTGTTTTCCTATTTGTGGGTGGTATCGACCTCGTTAGACAGGATGAGAATAAATATGACAGCACGGTTACATCACAAAAATAATAGTATCATTTTCAACAAACCGCACAACGAATCCAACACACATTTTGAAGGCAGGATTTCAAGTCACAATTCTGTGCATTGATTCATGCTACGTATAGAACTCATTACCTATACCTGCATGCTTCTACCGATGAAATGCCTCAGAGGACCCCTAACACCCATACAATTCTCCCAATGCCTCCTCACAAATACTCTCGTAGTACTCCGAGCCCTTCCAACGCCTTCTGGGATCTTTGATTCCCACCGTATTCCACCCTTCAGATCGTAAACGAGCGATTCTTTCCTGCTTTGTTTCACTTCCATGGGAAACGGCGCGATTTAACGGGATCTTGTTCTTGTCGTTATCATTATCTTGATCAGGAAACATGGGCACGAAACTCCAAAATGACGCGAGTCGATGGCTTTTCGTGGCTTTGTGGATGCGTTGGATTTCAGTAATCTGCGAAATAAGAGCGTTCAGGTTGGAAATGTTGGTATCGAGCTGGATAGGGAGGGAGTTTAGGATGTTAAGCAGCCGTGGAGAGGCCTGCAGCGCGGGCTTTCGGGCTGGTCGCATTTGATAACCTTTGGCTTTCGTCGGGGTGAGACTGGTTGAATCAATCGGGACGGGAATCCTGCTTATGAATTTGGTAATCGGAGAGATTGTAGCGGGGGGATCTGTTCTGGGCCTGCGAGAAGGAGTTTTTGGCTCACAGGTCTCACGCGGTATGAATGGGGGAGGGGAGAAGAGAGGTGGAGGAATTAGAGATCTGTCCGCGGTTGAGATGTGGCTAGGAACTGGCCTTTTTTTTCGTGTCTTTTGAATACGCAGGGGAGGCGGCATAAGCTCAGATCCAGACTCGGCATTAACCTCAACTGCCTCTATATCGTCACAGTCTGGTGCTTTCAAATCAACATCAGACTCGTCTTTCCCGGTCGCATTCCCAGAGCCGTTATTATTTTCTCCAGCAGTCTGACGTTTATGCCGCGCATAAGTTCTCCATGGCTCTGTCAAATTGAAAACAGAATAAACGCGTCCTGTAGTGGCGCGGGGTCCGTATTCGAAAATCGACTCCTGGCCAGGCTCCTTATATCCTTCTTCTTCGAGTTTTTCTTCTGCTTCTTCCTTCTCTTCCTTGCAGAAATCGTGCTCAACGTCTAGATGTCCATTCTCATTTAATTCTTCAAAGTCTTTGAGCGCATCGGCAAGAGAAAACTTGCACGCGACATATCCGTCTCTTGCCAGATTCAAAAGTGGCAGTTTGTTGCTTGAGTAGTTGTGCGCTGTTCGACCCAAGGTTTCATATGAAGCCGCACTATAATACTGAAGATATGCTTTGTGGATTGCGTGAAGCTGTCTCGAGTTTGTAAGCTAGGACTGGCATCCCGAGATCGAAATCCAGAGAAAAGGGAGGGTATATTCCGCGTACATTATCATCTAAATCTCTCATAAGATCATGAGAAAGAGCAGCACATTGTTTATAGCGGCGCTTCAAAAGGAGTATCTTGATTTCCTGTAGACCAAGTTTCCATTGCTCTGACGGCTTCGTGAGGCGATAGGCCATACCCGTTGGTCTATATGGGGACAATGACATTGCGTGAAGTAAACCAATATCTTTGGTATATGAGATATTAAAGAAAAAAAGAACCTATAGTCAACGAAAAGGCCTTCTGTTCTTAAAAAACTTGATAGGCTTCAATATAAAAAAAGAACAGGTGAGTATGCTTAAGCATTCCAACTCAAATGGAACTAGTCATGTTGTGAATCAGGAGCCTGCCGAGAAACCAAAACACTGCCTATATAAACAATTGCAGAAGGGTAACAGAAAGGAGATTAAGTAAATCTCTTGACAGGAACCTAGGGAGGTCAGAACGGCCAGGGATGTAGGCCTCCAACAAGGCCCCCAACCCCACAGGAAGACATCAATCACAGTTATTTCAGGCTCGAAAGAGCCTCACTCATCCACATCAGGCACGTTGGATTGCATGGTACTGAGGAGAGGCCTGTTGGGCCAAAGAAAGTTGTCACTTCAAGCAGGAATGATTTGCTGTAAGTCCTCTTCATATCGAGAAAGGGTGCTCCCCCGTTGTCATTATGCTCTAGGCTGTTATACCATAGCAGTGCAGCTTCGAATTTTATTTATCTGCCATCGATTGAGTATCAAGTCTAGATATTTGTGCACAGCGTTACGGTCGTCGGTTGAAGTTGGAAGCTCTGCTGACTAAGGCCCGGCAGCTCCTCCTTATGTCCCCTTACGATAACATCCCTACGATTCGTTGGAGAAATTGAATATATCCAGTTAAAGGAGCTGAGTTCTTTGAGCCAGATGGTTATTATTATTCATTTGTTGCGAATAGCCAAATGCAAAGCCTAACCTAACACCTTAAGTAGTAGCCATGGTATCCCCCCTCCCGACCCCCGAACGCAGCTTTAAACACGGAATATCGCCCGTCCGGCCCTCAAACACCTGGTGGCTCATCCCTCATTGGCGGCCCTTAAGCTGTCAGCGGCAGCAAGGGCCTCTCTCGTGGATGCCAGACCTTGGATGAAGTCCCCGAGCAGGCGGTCTAATTCCGCAGAAACCATGTCCTCGCTAGCTCCTTCAGCAAGGCATTCAGAGCTAGGAGGCATGGGCTCTGGGAAATAGAGAGACGTTGGCTTATCTGCTTCGGGAACTGGATCACCAGGTCTGGCATCCGTAGAGTAGAGGGATGGCACCACCGATTGGCGCCTTTGGTCCGTGGAGCTGCCGTTTCTCAAGGTAGCATCGTGGCTCCAATTGCTGCCGGGGTAATCATTAAATGAGCTCACAAGAGTCGAGGTCTCATAATCCTCAAAGAAACTGGAAGCCGGCATGGTAGGAAACTGGTCAGTGGAACCTTGGCGCTCTTCGCGAGGCGTGCTAGGGCTGGAAGGGCTGGATGTGCCGTCAAATCTGAAAGGGTTCCTATCTGTGTCGGACTGCGCAGATACAGCGGTTCCAGGGCGTGATTCAAAAGATTCAGTTCGGGCTGAGCCTCTCCTTCCTAAGGGTGGTGGTTGAAGGACAGGGAAGGATCGATTTGCGCCCCTAATGGTACCCTCCGACTCTGAGCTCCAAGGGTAAACGGGTTCAGAACCATTTTGCTCTTCAGTCTCACTTTCACCAGGGCCATCTTCGATCAGTGGGTCATCTCCGGGTGCACCTTCGTCTGGAGTCATGACAGGAAAGGTCCAGGTCATCGTTTCACGCTTGTCAGTTTTAAATGTTTCATCCTCAGATGAAGATTGCTCATTGACATCTCGTTGAATAATGGTATCAGGCTCATCGGTCATTTGGGTTGCCGACTCAAAAGTCCATTCCATTGTCGGCGGACGGGGTCCACGAGGCTGAAACTCTTGAGAGGTACTGCTAGAACTCGACGAGTTACGGAAGAGGCGGGCACTAGAGCGATTTGCTCGAATGGTATCAGGGTCGGCTAGTTGAAATGGAGGGTTGTTGGAAGCGGAACCAGCAGCATAATGAGCGGATTCATAATCTCCAAGATTAATATCAATAAACGTTGATGTAACTGATGATCTGTCGGTATCAGTACGAAGAGGCAAATCCGAGGCGCGTCGCTGCTTTTCTTGCACAGGCACAAAGTCATTTTTCGTTTCATATTTATAATCTGGTTTTGCCTCGTCGAACAGTCCCTCCATCGCTGCGGCGCCGCGTTTCACACGTTCATCAAAATTCGCTTTTTCATCTGGAGTCATGTTGGGTTCTTGGCCTAATACATTAGGAGCCGATGTGAAATCTTCGTTTAACGCGGCTAGGGAGGCAGAAAGTAAATCCAAGTCAAGTATCGAATGGCGCTTCTCGAAGCCAGCGGTGGTGCTGAAGTTCCAATCCTCAGTTTCTAAAGTGCTCGTGGGATCTGGCATTTCGGCGGCTACTGCACCACCTGGATTGAACAGGGAAATTCGTTGTCCACCTCGTTGTGACCACTGGTAATACATGCGGACTAACTCACTAAGGGTCTCAGTGGGATGTGTCTCGCGTGTCTCTGCAATATAATCATGCTCTAGAATGTCCTTCATTGTGGGACGAGTCTTCGGGTCTGAAGTGAGTGAATATGACACTAGCGAGCGCAATTTTTCTGAGTAGGCGTCACCCTCAAGCTTTGGAGTGAAGCGGTTGAGTTGGCGCCCAATTTGCATACGCTCAAGAAGAGTTGCGTTGGGGGGATTCCCTGTAGCGCACTCGAATAAAGTGCAACCATAGGCCCAGACATCAACCTACGACGTAGTCAGTACTTTGATTCATATTTATTACTCCAATACTAGTCGTATACTCACTTCACTTCCATATTGGTGGGGCTCCACGATTCTGTTAGGGAACATCTCTGGTGGCATCCAGTGAGGAGTACCTATCCAAGTTGACCTTTTATCGAGTTTCGTTTGAAGCACTCCAGCTACGCCAAAATCGCATATTTCCAGCCTTCCTTCTTCGTGGATAAGAATGTTTGCAGCTACAAGTCAGAATTTTGTTAGCCTTATTCAATAAAACTCTTTTGATAGTATAGCCCAGAATGTTTTCCACATATTTCATAGACGTTCCTATCATGGAGCCCCAAAAAATAAATCAATCTTGTTTGCATCGGTTGAGGAGCATTGAAGCATAGCCTCATCACAAGCGACATTCACCTGGGCTTTCATAATACCAATTCAGAAAGACGTCCTCCGGATCCTTATTGTCACGCCTTTTGTACCTTTTTTCAAACATTGAAAAGAAAAACAGATGTTTGCTCACCTTTCACATCGCGATGAATGATTCCAGCATCATGAATGGCTTTTAAGCCTTCAGCTAGCTCCCTGGCAATAGGTATGATGAACTTCTCTTCTAGTTTATCTCCAGTTGCTCGCATCTATAACATCCATCTATATTAGCCGTAAAGTTTTAAAAATATGACGCCTCAACAAAAATAGATTCATGATAACAAATTTGACATCGACAATGCAAGGTTCCCCCGGGAACATGCTTCAAGGCGAAAGAAAGATAGAGGATACATACCAAAGTTTTTACACTGCCACCTGGACAGTATTCACAAATTAGCCACAGCTGTGAGTGGATTGAAACCGCCTCAATGAACATGTTAATATTCTTTGCTCCCGCATCTTTAACTTGTTGCAAAACTTTGGTTTCATGAATAAAGTCTTTGATAGACTCATCTTTCATGTCTCTGACAGTTTTGTAATCAAGCTTGTCAATATCCATCACTTTGATTGCAACGAGCTTTTGGGTTGATAGCTGACGCCTATAGGCTGTTAGCTGAAACTCAGGAGTTTAACCAAATATCATAGAGACTATACCCTTTATACACCCTCCCATACGATCCTTTTCCAATCAGTTCTTCGAAGGTATATGGGGGAATATCGGTTCTTGCACGTCGACACATTTCAGCCACGGCCCCCGCTTGTTCTCGAGCTAATCTCATGGCTTCTGATTTCTGTTTGGTCAAGGCCATCATGGCCGACGATGGGTCAAGGAACCTTGAACGATCCATTTTTGGCACGGGTGGAGACTCTAAGGTCGACGAAAAACCGACGTCCGGGGGTTGCGAATGAGAAGGACTACGCCTGAAAAATCTGCTTGGGAGACTAGGCCTCCGTTTGCTTGAACCAGATTTCTTCCTTGGTTGCTTCGGAGAATTATCGTGAGAATCAGGTGAATTTCGGGATTGGAACAATTTTTTAAAGGATTCGGCAAATCGATGGATGCTTTTCTTACGAGGTCTGGATGCCCCAAGAGAAGTAGGGACGCGTTCCAAAGAAGTTGTTGACGTGTAAGGAACGGTCGGAAATGGAGAACTACTTTCGCGTCTGTCGGTATCCGCAGCAACGCAGGGCTGAGGAACTTCTCGTCGATTAGAAGTCGAAGGCTCGATAATAATTTGCGGGTTCCCGGGTTTCAACTCGCCAGCCGGCTCTGTGGCCCGCCGTATTACTGGAATTCGATTTGGAAGTTCAAGGCTTCCGTGTGAGTCTGTAGCACCAGGGAAAAAATTGAGCGGATCGAATCTTTCCCGACTACTGAGAGTCTGGAAATGGTGGGGGTGGGGAAATTCTGGGCTATGTTGAGTGGAGCGACGGGGTTTTGAAGAAGCAGGGTTGAAAGAACGAAGCTTTCCAACTCGAAGCTCTGGCGGTTCCTGACTGGGGATAGGCCGAGAAAGGTACGAGAAAGAAGGTGAATTCGAATGTGTTTTGTGAGAGCGAGGGTAACGGGTGTTCTCACAGCTTTGCTCGTTCCGTGCGAAATTGTTTATTTGCTGGGATTGGACTTCTGAGTCGTCAGAATATAAAGAAGGGGTATACTGGTTACGGTCTTGACCCAGTCCTTGGGGAGACGAGCTACCACTCTCGTCAAATTGAGATGTGATATCTTCCAAGGAATTTGACCACCCTAGTTCCGCGTCTGCAAGGAGATGGCGCTGTCCATCAACCACAGCATCAGTTTCTTGAGGGTAAGGCTCTACCTCTGGAGTAGTACTTGGCAGTCCCCTTTCTTGGGCATGGAACCGAAAATCTTGCGCAATGTGACCCTGCTCACGGTTGGCGTCGTGATATGCTTGACGAAGATTTGAGTTGGGTCCTTGGACTCTTAAACGAACAAACCGATATTAGCACGCAATGCAACAACTCAAGGAAAAATAGTAATACCTTAGGGTGGACCTTTCCCGATTGCCAGGAAGCGAGCTCTCTGATCATCACGAATGTCAGCCGGGGATGTAGTGCTTCAATGACCGATGCCATTCGAGTCACCAGGGCGATATGGATTAGCTCACCTGGCCTGGTTGTACAATGGTAGTGCCTTTGCTGAGGAGCTGTATTTTCGGCAGAATACTCTTCAAGATCCGACCCAGAAGAGAATGGATTATATTCCTCGTACGAATAATCGGGGTGAGGAGGAGGAAGTTCTTTAACAGCACCTAGTCGATTGAGTTAAGTCAACGAGAGCGAGAATTGAGAATGAATTCGATTGCGATATACTTACGATAATTAGATGGTTCGTCCCTACGAGATGAGTGATCCTGGGGTCTAATCAACACATAACGTCAGCCAACGGTTCATGAACTATCGGCCGGTAAGGCAAACCGAGAGACGGTGTTACGCCGAAAGGCTCTGTGATGGGCATCCATTGTTAAACACTTGGTGCAATAAATCGGAAGCTTGTTTGGGAAAGCTAAGAAAAGGGGCAAAGGCAACGAGTATGACGAGAAGCCAAAGTCGCTAGGAGTAAGGCAATAAAGCGGATGATTGCTTGGTGGGATTCTTCATGCAACTTGGTGTAGGCTTGAAGAGACAGATGGAAAACAAAGCTAGGGATGAAGGGAAGAGAAAAATATAAAAAAGAGAGAGAAAGAGAAAAGAAACACTGTGGAAAACTAGCGAGGAAACCTTCATACTTATGTGTCAAGCTGAAAAGCCAAATTGGGATGCTTCAAGCGAGGCGATGGGTATGAAGCAAAAGGAGTATCTTGAGATTATTGGTGAAGTTCTCTCCAGGTTCAATGGAACCCGGATTCCAGGAGAACTACGGCCGTCAAGAGGAAATGGAATATATTGCCGGATGCTACAGCATGAGCCCGAATAGATATGACCTTTATCAGCCACAGCTCAGACTTGTAGCTCCCAGGATCAGGGGATCGCGAAGGCCTTTCGAAACAACCCTATGGGTGCCACGGTCTTCCTAGATGGACTGCTCCTGATGGAAGGATCCCTCACAAACCACGTGCCAAACGAATTTGGAAAGGCGTAGCCCTTAGCGTGAACGTTAAAGACAAGAGCCGACACTAAGGCCAACAATGAAGGGGATTGCCAGTTGTGTGAACCGGTGTTCAACCTATGACGTTGGTGCCTAGGGTATATTCCAGTATAACAGTGTGTCAAGTCGTAGCGGTCAGGGCTGGTAGGAGAATTGCTACCACCAACGGAGCTTTGCAGAAAGTCTCCCAATTCAACCAGCAACACCTGTGAAAAGTGCCGATTTGGATAAGTAGGTTAAAACCCTTGACGGCCGACTCAGTCGATAACAGTCCAAGATTGCCTGTGGATAAATCATCAGCAAATATCGTTGTATATTTCATGCCCAAACATCAAGAGCTGCAAATAATGGCCATCAAAGAGTTCTTCTGGGAATATTGGGCCCTACTGATAGCCCCTTAAGAGCTTTGTTCAAGATGAGACCAGGTATATCAGAGGTATAATGGCAGATCTGGCACAAATCAACTTCCATCAATTTTATAGACTATACAGCATAAGCATGTACTGAACATCCTACGGCGAAGCGCCAGCCAGCTGACTTCTGTAAAGCAGGCACGATATGATGTTTGCGCAGGTGAAAAATATACGAGTTGATACCCGTTCAAGGTATCAATCCTTACTCCATAATGGACACCAAATGAAAAAAGAAACTTGCGTCCTTACCTCGTGAAGCGGTCAAAGTTACCGTCTGATGAGTGATAGAAGGAGAGAATAAAAGGTAGAGTATCGAAAAGAAAACACAAGCGAGGTAAAATCAATCTTTATGCCCCAATAACGCCAGTCTATTTTCATTCCATCGTCGAGAGGAAGAAGATCAGAACCCCCTTCTCAGCCCGGATTATCAAATCGGACTTGAGCCGACGTCCAAATTTCCTTTCTTGGAAACGGCAGAGGTTGTCGGAGCGGGAAAACTATTGGGTCCGATGCGTGTGGATCTGGCTGCAAAATACGATTGGCCAAGGGGATCATCTGCTTGCCATCCAACTTTGAGTGCGTCTCCCAGAAGCAAGCAGACCGAATATGAGCTTTTCTCTCCAAGGCAATATAAGAAGAAATAGTAATGTATGATTATTATGGCCAATCTATCTCAAGTTTGACTTATAGTTTCACTTATTTACAAACGGCTAATCTGGCAAATATCAGCGCAACCACGCCTATAAAAGGAAGCAAATATCCAATACCACTAGGCAAGAGTGGGTAGTAATCAAAAATCCATCATTTGAGTTCAAATTGCGCCCTCAGAGTATCTCCAAATCGCTTAATCGCCTGCTGGATTTTATCGGCGGGTGCAGCCGCGAATGTTGCCCGGAAGAACATATCCGTTGGCTCTTTGGACGTATCTGCCGCGAACCAAGTGCCACGGCAAATCAAAACGCCCTCATCCACTGCCGCTTTAAAGATGGTTTCTTCAACGCAATCATAAGATTTTCCTGCGCGAGCAAGTGGATGCTTTCTCCAATCGACTTTAATCCAGTGCTATTGATGGTTTAGTCTCAGACCAAAAGTTGGTACAACCAGGGCTCAAGTGACTTACAAACATGCCTGCCGCTGGAGGATGCCAGGATGCAACGCTGGTGGGCAAAAACTTCTCACAGGCTTCGAGCATAACGTTCCTTCGGCTGGTGTATCCCATACGAATATGGATCAACCACTGCAGGTATTTCTCATGGCCCCAAGCCTCATCTAGCAGCTTAAACAGAATGATCTGGGACATCCCGCTTGGATTCTGCGTAGAAGTCTCAGCATTTCGAAGGAATCGCTCCACAATCTGTTCGGAAGCAACAAGCCAACCGGTACGGGAACCCGGTGACAGGACCTTTGAAAAGGACTCGAGGCGTACGACGCGCCCATCCACATCAAGGCTGAGGAAAGACGGGATAAGAGCCTTTAAAAATTCGTTGTAATCGGCCGGCGGAGGATCTTGCGGCGCATTCGCTCCTTTATATGGCTGCATTTGGAGGAAGTAGTATGGCTCGTCTTCCACAATAATAATATCGTGCTTTTGCGCAACTTTGTACACCTCCTTTCTTCTCGAAGCATCTTGAGTCGCGCCTGTCGGATTTTGTCCGGATGGCACAGTGTAAAGCACGAAGGGCTTTCGAGCGCCACGTGCAGATACGTCCCAGTTGCTCAGAACCTCATCGAGGGAGGAAGGAAGAAGTCCCTGTTCGTCCATTTTGACCGGGGCTAGGCGAAGGCCTTGGGGCAACGCCGTCTCCATAGCACTAGCAAATGAATATTCCTCGGTCAAGATATAATCCCCACGGTTGCAGAATAAACGGAGCACCATATCCCACGAAGCCGTGCTACCAGCAGTGAGTGAGCATTGCCAATCGGAATACGGCGGGTTATGAACTATCTGTTTCAAATGTCAGCTACCATACGTACTGTACTGAAAAAGGCAATCTCAACCGACCTCAGTATGCTCTGTGACAAATCGCAATAGCTGTGCGGCTCCAACTGATTGACCATAATTCAAGGAAACCTCCAAATCTTTTGATACAAACGTTAGCCGGCCGCCCAATCATCGTCATAGTGAGCCCTTGAAACACACCGTATTCACTCTTTCCCTCTCGAATGTCATATTTGCCTGCCGTGAGAACCTGTCCTGACTCGCGCGTCTCTTGCTCCGAAAAGTTTGGCGCGACTGGGACTTTGATTGAGATTTCGTCGAATGGGAAATATTCAGCCGAAGGGAGGCCTCCGCCAAGCGATATCAATCCTAATCCACCAGAAGTGTGTTAGAAGAGCTCACGAGAATAAGTGATTAACAGTGGGATTTGTCGTACCTGGATTGTCCAAATAATGCGCAGCCTGCTTTAGGGACGACGCCTGTACTCAGGATGGTTCAGTGTGGGCCTGACTGGGCTACATGCTGGATGTATATACCTTTCGCGATTTGCTTTCGACCGAAATATACTCTGCAATTTCATTGAGTTAGTTGGAAGCTTCGTTCTGGGAACATCTGCACACATACTATCCCATCGATGCGCCTTTGGTCTCGAATAGCATGCCTACGGTAGCATCATCGATTAGCATTCGTGCCCGCACCGGATCCAACTTTGGGAAAAAGCTAATTACCAGACTCTTGAACATGTCACTATGACAAGACGCAGCAATGCCGGTCGGTAGCATTGTCTTTGCTCTTCGGGCGGGTACGCCGGCGACGGTCAAGGGCTCCGGCATTTCTCCAGTAATATCCGCAACATCGCGTGCAGCAGCATCTTGCGCGGCGTGGGGAGACATGATGGACTGGGACGGTTGACGAGTAGGTAGCTATGCGAATGATTCCGTAATCAGGATGCTTGCAAGTATCGAAACTTGGTGGTCGTCAGACGAGGGGGTTGAGGCGAATTATATAAATCTTGCCCCAGAATAGCCGGTCCAGCTTGTCAATGCACTCCGCCCTATGATCAGGTGGGCTTGCACCAACATTCCACCTGCATGAGTGGATCGATTTCAATGGCTTCATTGTCCCTCTGGCCCCCTCAGCCCGCGGGTCAGAGACAGTGATAGGCTTAGTTAAGCCGTGGGCTACGGAGGAAACCAGCCAATCTCACACACGGCTTCGGGACTCGGAGTCGAACATTCGGGCCTTTCCATCGTGCTGACTCCGAGAGCCCGCGTTTAGCCAACGATCCAAAAAGCATAAATAGCAACCGTCTCGTCCTCGAAGCGCGGAGGATGCGCCTCTCTTGACGACTGAATTGAAGTGACTCTCTGGCTCTGGGCCGATCTCGGGGTCCAGGTGCATGGATGGGGCCGAAAAGCCGGTAACTACCATGCTGGTGAGCTCAGGAGTTGCCGAGTATCGCTCCATTTGAAACAGCCATGGCGAACAACGGGGAGGACTCGAGATGGAGATGGCTGCCACCATGAATTCAACAGTTCCTTTTGGCGTCTAATAAACGAAAACGAAGTCTTGAATTCAAAGCGAAGGATGCTAGCTGGTTTCATTAGCCATCCTGGATGGGTACAGGCGGCAAACCCCGGTCATTGCTAAAGCTTTGCAGCTATTATTGGACAGGCATTGTTCCTTGTGATCAGATGGACATCGCTGACAAAAAAATTTTTAAATACGATTGCATCCAGATTTCTCCCCATGCAGCTCTACCCTGGAAATGCGGAGAAGCCAAATTTTTCGAGGATGGAACCCTTCAATGAACGAATTTGAATTGTCAGATGAAACTATTCAGATGAAACCGTGATGACGGCGTTCTAGAAATTGATCAATTCGCCGTTAAATATCCAGGGCCCTCCTCGACATCTCACTATGTTTTGGACGGGATCACCTGCAGACGTACTCCGTACTAGCTAGTGCTATGGGCTTGCACCAAGGGTTCTCCTCAAAATCGAAATGACGCGCGATAATTGACGTTCATGCAGTTCATTACTAACACAACCAGTCGGGATTCTCGTCGATGTAATCGTAGTGCGGAATTCATGTGCGGAGTCCATACGGAATGAGAACCCCTGTGGATGCCACGTCGAGGGTATGGAGCCCTGGTTGGACGACGAGCAAGAAATGCCGTTTGAATACGGAGTGATGCTGGTCCACTTGCTGTACCTTGACTCCATCACAAGGCTTAAGTTTAGTCAACGCCTCGAGCTAGCGGTCAACCGTCCTCTGTAGTTGGTCTTTGAGGGCATGGCGGAGATCATGTTCTGAACCGCCACGAGTCAACATATAGGGCTCTCAATCCGGCCAGTCGTGTGGAGCGCTGGAGGCCCGTCGCAGTCCGGGGTCAAGGTTCACGACGGCACCCTTGCCTCCAGCCATGTGTGATGCGCAATCGCTGCTCGACCGTATTCTCGATCCGCAATCTAATCATCCCAACCCGCAGCTCAGACTCCAACGCCAAGCACCTAGGCCCCATGTCTAAGCTTAAAGGGGCTTAGAGCTCCTGATAAATGGGCTCTTATCTGCGATCTCGTGGTTGACTGTTTCTTCCTCTCCTCCGCTTTTTCAGCATGTCAACTCATTCTCGCCCATTGGCACACCCGCTGCGAGGCTGATGGCTTTTGCTTTTTGTGTTTCTTTTGCGTCTGCTGAGGTGAATCTGTAGCCGGTGCATTGTGCACAATTATGTCCTCCCCAGAGCAGAACGCCCGGGTGTCTGCTGACGGCGGAGTAGTTAAGCGGAAACGTTGGTCACTCTCCTCATCCCCGCGTTTGATGTTTACACCAACCGCTTCCATCCCAACTCCTCGACACCCCTTTCTTGTATCGTCCTAACTAACGTCTCTGCGCTCAATTGCATAGGCCCCGCTGCCTGTGTCCATTGCCATCAGCGAAAGGTTCGCTGCGATGCGAGAACCGTCGGTTTGCCGTGTACCAATTGCCGGACTGCCGGCAAGCATGATTGTCGGATTCACGAGAAGAAAAAGCGGGCTGCTGTCCGGTCTCTGCAACATCCAGTCCCCATCCGCTGTGCCCCTGTCCCAGAGAGAACTGCCCTTCAAAACCATCAAGAATTACCCACTCCACCGTTCAAACCCCCTACTACCACACCCCCTTTCGTAGATGGCCAAAAACATAAACCGGAACCAACGGAGACATCACGACTAACTTCCAGGAGTGAAGGCACTGATGTGTCCCTCGACGAGGAGGATAATCGCGAATCCGACCGCCATCTGGTTAAATTGATCGATGAGGACCTGCGCCAATGCTCGATCAAAAAAGGGGTAAGAGTTATATACGTTGGCCAGGACGTGTCCAACTTGAACTTCTTGCTCCGGCAGCATACAGATAAAGACGACGAAGTGTATCATTTTGCACAAAACCAGATTTCACGAAGATATCTTCAAAATGGATTCGAACACGTCCCAAGAGAGGCGTTTGTCCTACCAGAACCGGCCCTTGCAGACGAGCTCGTCGAAGCATACTTCACCCACGTCAACCCTGGCTGTCCCATTCTCGACGAAGAGGGCTTCATGGCCCAGTACAAGCGACGGGATCCGGCAGATGCACCTTCCTTGCTGATCCTACAAGCCGTCCTCCTGGCCGGTGCCCACGTTACTCGCCCACGTCCCGCGCGTGATACATTGAAGGCGGCTTTCTTCCGCCGTGCAAAAATGCTGTTCGAGGCACGGGTAGAGCGCAATCGAGACATTCTAGTGCAAGCTGCTCTCCTCCTTACATGGTATTCGGACCCAGTTGATGATGACGTCGCTGCGAATGCACATTTTTGGGTTGGAGTGGCCGCGAGGATAGCCACAGGACTCGGAATGCACCGCAATTCCGGCCCAAGTATGTTCGTTCCGCATGATAAGCGTATGTGGCGTAGAGCATGGTGGATTTTAGTCCAATTTGATGTACTGGTTTCCTTGCAGTATGGTCGACCGCAAGCTATGTAAGATTCGCTTGATGTCCAAATGCAGTTACAAGCCCTGCTGACCTAGTGCCCGCAGAAACCTCGAAGATTGTGATGTTCAGCCTTTGACTCCATCAGATTTTGAGGGTTGCGGCGAGCGTGTCCAGATTGATTACGTGATCCAGTACACAGAGCTCTGTTGCATGATCTCGTTCATCATGAGAGAGCGTTTCGGCCTGCGAGTCACTCCTGAACGTCGAAAAGCGGCTCTTCTAGAGGCCGATAAAGCCCTTGCCGATTGGTCTCTTAAATTGCCTGACAATGTTCGGATGTCCACTGCGGATGTGGATTCATGGCCCGCGCTGCTCCATCTTACGTACAATAATTTTCTTATTCTTTTACATCGGCCTCATCCCAAAGCATCCGCATACTCGGATGATTACGGTCCCAACGATGCCGAAATTTGCAGCGCAGCGGCCAGTGTTATTGTTTCCATCTTCGAAGAGCTACGAGAAAAGGATCGAGTAAAATATCTTTGGGTTTCAGCAGTGAATTCTCTATTCACGGCAATGATTCAGATAAGAGTGGAACTTCGATTTTCCAATCCAGTTTTAGCAATAAATGCCCTTCGACGGTTCGATTCAACATTGTGCTCCTTACGCACACTTGCAGATTATTGGCTTGGCGCAGAGACGATTTTGCGGCTATTCGAGAGCTCTAAACGTTTGAAACACGATATGGAGATGGTTAAAATGAAACAGCCAAATATGCCCAAGGACGGAGAACCCGTCATAAAAGGATCGACCCAATCCACCCCGCAGATGGACATACCCACTCCGCAAGGGCAACAATTACAATCATGGTACTCAAAACCGCACCTAAATGAACGGCTTAACTACTTTGCCAAGCAAACTCCCGCACCTACAGTCGATAACCCAGCACAAGCAGCTCAGTTGGGTGAACCTGGCGATTGGAGGCAGTTATTCTCAATTGTCGATTCGGAGCCTTGTGGGCCTTTTATCCCGGAAAATCTAACTGATATGGAAGATGAATGGCGCGAGCTATACCTACACGAACCGGGAATGGCGGACTATTTTCAGGATACTGCATGGCTTCCGAGTTGAGTAATCTCGAATGCTTTTCGACTATGTCGTGCCGTTTTCCCTGGTCGGGTTGGATCAACGAAAATAACGGGCTATCATTGCTTGATGATCGATTTTGAGGGTTTGCAGTTGTTCACCAACCGTTGCAACCCGATTTGAAAGTAGCCTCGCGATCGACCCGACCTGGGAGTGCTCCACTCAGCACCTCACCGAGTGGAATTAGAAGAAGTATTAGAATTTGAATGGTATGGTGCGTTCGGATTGCACATCATGTCTGACTAGTGCTAAAACGCTATTCTAGAGATCATTAGAAAGCTTCAGCCATTTCGATCGTCTTTCAGACTTCAACAATGCGGTCACCAGACATGCGTGACCTACCCGAATTTTCTATCACAGATTGGAACTTGTTCGGATGTATCCCTGATGATCTATTGGTGTCTAATTTAAGTTGCCATGATCTGCCGTTCTGAAAGTTTGTTGAGAGTAAGCTCGTTCCGCTCATAACTTGTCAAGGATAGTTCCCGATCTTTCCATAGTTATGCTTCATAGATCCCTCAATACAAACGCTATTTATCGATGTGACGGCTAGTCAACGACTGAGCCTAGCGGTTTTTGCCGCTATTTTTGGATGCCTCCTGACTGTCCCTACGACTGCGGTTCTTCCCTCCATGCTTATATACCCACCAAGCCCAACGATTACAAAAGCCAACTGCTACTTTTCTGATAGGCAAGCGCTGCTGACGTTTGGAAATTTGTTGATGGATATTCAGAGGAAGCCGTTGACGCGGAGATGCAAGAATGGTAGAGGACTGTCACATTGGATTTTTACCATGTCATCAGTGCTAGTCATGATAAATCCAGTTGTCTTCTTTCCTAGCCGACCGGTGCTTTCCGGTTCGATGAATCACCGCTTTGCCTATAATTCTGTTCAAATAGAGACAGAACTACCCAGTTGACCTGACATGTCCATGATTCGCTCCTTCCCGGAACTTTGTGTCGAATAACTCGGAAGGCTCTTGTCACTTGACTTCCAGATTGTCAATGGAACCTTCCCCTACTAGCTTATAAAACTGTTAGGAAATCCTTCTTTTACGAGTTTTCTCTTGTCTACCTATTCTCTCACAGACCCATGTTGTTTTCATTTTTGGTGAATAAACCCAGCAATAACTCGGAGCCGAGATCTTGACCGAAGAATCATGGCGGAGCCAGCGAACCCAATTGTCACACCATCCAGCATAAGCGGACACGTCCTGAAGCACGCAAATAAAGATAAAGAATTCTTTTCCTTCTGTCCCCCAGACGTGCAACCAAACACTCGACTTTAAGGATAATGCCTCCCCCAAAGGGGATTGATGGTTTTCACTTCCACCATCTTCTTCAAAATTCACGTAAGTGACGGCCTCTTAAGAGTGTGATTGTGTGTTACTACAGACCAGTTGCTAACATTAATAGATACTTTCCACGCGTCGAATCAACTATGGTTCACCTATGTTGAACCACGATTTCTTGTGACGAAGTATGGTGAATACGTATGGAGGTCGCCGCCATAAATATTGGTCCCCTTGAATCCTTGGACCTTGGCACACTTTCGGCGTTCGCAGGCTTTAGTTTAGGGGTGATCTTGCGGCGGTAAGGGGGGTTGGTCTCTGCAGCCCTACAAGTTAAGGACCGCTAAGCAGCGCCGAAGGCTTGGGAGAGGCCCTTATACTTGAAGGACCAAAACATATGGCGGCGACCTCCGTACATGGCAGCAGGTCTGGCGACCGTAGAGTTGTCCTAGATGCAAAAAAAAACTGGAGCAAATTGAGTCAAGTCACACAATCCGCGTTATTCCGCCGAAGGATCTCCTAGAGCGTTTTTTAGCGACGCTAAGACCAGAGACAAAAATTGCAGTTCAGGAAAATCAGCAGGTGCTACTGTTCATATTTGGACATGGAGAAGCAGATTCCTTTGGGGTGTCCATAGGAGGCAAAGGCCCTTCTGACTATGCACCGCGACTTACCAAGCAAAAGTTACACGAAGCCGTTCACCCAAGTGTTATTTTACCTAACCCTGGGATGACAACATGTTATTCAGGGGGGTGGCTTATAAAGCCATACACGGATTCGTTCCTCTCTGTGGTAAAGAGACTTAACGTGTCGGGTATGACAGCTGCTAGTCATGAGTAGGAGAGCAGAGCGCGGGCATCAAGCGCCTCGTGTGGGAGAGCAGGGGGCTCTGTTTACGCGACTGCCGTATTGAATGCACTGGTGCAAACAGCGGAAATTCACTGGGTGGACAAAAGCGAAGCAATGAGCTGTCCGACATATATAAACCTGTGCGATACGGTCCACGAAGCTTACAAGGAATCGGGCCAATTTTTTGGTATTTCACGGAGCGTCATTTGCAGCCCGGGACGATATGTGGGGATTAGAATGGAGAACACGATCGGGATTTCCGTTCCCTGACTACCGAAAGAAGTGGGAGGAGCTACGCCAGGTTAGCCCTGGCCAGCCAGCACTTGATAGCGTACCAACGCTGGGGTTTGCTGGTAGCATCGGGAAGGGGTTCTACAATGTCGTGAGGGCGAAAGCAAGAGCCTACGGAGGTCGCCGCCATAAATATCGGTCCCCTTGAATCCTTGACACACTTTCGGGCGTTCGCAGGCTTGAGTTTAGGGGTGATCTTGCGGGGGCAAGGGGGGTTGGTCTTTACAGCCCTACAAGTTAAGGGCCGCTAAGCGGCGCCGAAGGCTTGGGAGAGGCCCCTATATCAAAGGACCAAAACACATGGCGGCGACCTCCGTACGTGGACTCATTCCCCGGCGCCGATAACCTGGCGCCGAACCTACCGCTTCACTATCGGGTCGGAGAGTTGCTAAAAGGAGCCCAGTTTCCGGAGGATGAGCTTATGAGCATTAATGACAGCTTAGACTATCGTCTATTTGCATTACAGCTCGCCACTCAATATACCGCCTTCCTTGACCTGGCATTCCCGGACGCGGCGTCGTTTGATGTGGAGAAGTGGTTTCTCCAAGCGGACAACCAGCGGCTGGAATTGTTTGGAAAGGTTAAAAGATACAATTTGGACCAGAAAATCTTCGATAAACCCAGTGAGTCTCAGGGTTGGTTCTACTGTCACCATGAAAGTAGATGGTCAAAGTGGTTAGCACAGAAGGACCCTTTCTGGAAGATTTATATGGAGTATGGAGTATGGGGTCTAGTATGTACAGAGTAACTATTACTATCAAGGCATAAAAAAAGGGAATAATTACATGTGCACCCCTAGGCTCTAGCCACCATTAGGGCCTGTTCGGTTCGAGGTCAAATTCTTTTAACAGACCTTATAACGGCTGTTGTAAGGTCCTTATAAGCTTATAAGGATTTCTTTTAAAAAATTTTTGGGGGGAGGGGGGTTTGTTCGGCTTCCGCCCGTTAATAAGCTTATAGCTATGGTAGTTAATAATAAATGGGCGTCTTCATAAGTTCATCCTGCTGGAATCACTCAACCAAACAATCTCTCAACATCTCAAAAACAAACCTTGAGGCATCATGGCGACGCAAGAAATAAATCCAAAACGACAGCAGGGTATGTCTAGTACTTTCTTTCCGCAATTCGCTATAGGCGTTTCCTTTACTCAATTCGAGTTGCGAGCTCTGTCAGCAACGGCTGATGTGATGGACTGCAGAGCTCCAGTTCCAATATTCGACATACAAGAACACCCTACAACAGCTAGCCCAGAAAATTGGAGACATTGAACAAGAAACGGAAGAACACAAGTACGACTTTTCATTTCTAGCCTTAAAACTCGGGTCCCTTCTCTTGTGATTGATCCGAACCCCTCTACCCCTCCAACCGCCCATCTTATAATTCTGAGATGACCTGAGCTGACTGTTACGGTTATTCATGGCATAGGCTTGTCATCGAAACTTTAGAGCCGCTCTCAGAAGATCGGAAATGCTTTCGAATGATAAACGGTGTCCTGGTTGAGAGAACTGTAAAGGACGTCGTTCCTGCGTTGAAAACGAACTCGGATGGCCTTAAACAGGTACTGGACGAACTGCTGAAGCAATACAAAACTAAACAGGATGAGATGGATAGTTGGAAGGTGAGAAACGCCGCCGGGCAATGCCTTTGTCGGCCATAGGGCTGCCGGTTCGCGGATTATCTTGCTAATTCGAAACTCGCGCGTTCAGAAGAAGAATAATATCCAGGTTGTCCAGCAATGAGCAACGACAGGAGATCGGTTTATTGAGCGATGTTACACCCTACGATTTCGAGTAATGCCTCATGACATCCCGGTTCCATGGAAAAACCCGTGTGATTCAGACGGCCTTTTTCGTCCGCATAGTTCCGGATTTCCGTGGAAAGATCGATCAGCGATAGTCCGCTTTTTACCCGCCGATAAGAGTACCCTCGATTTTCATGGATGGAGTTACGGTATTGATTTCGTGTCATCATCACAATTGCATTGTATTGATTGAAAGTATTTCGAGGAAATCTTTTCCTTTGACTGCACCTGTGCCTGACAGCTGGCACCGGTCAAAGGTGGGTGCCATGCTGGCGATATAGTCGCAAAAGTAATAACGAATATGTATCCTAAGAGGAAATGGAACATATGATCGTTATATACCGGCTACTGGTGAAGCTGTATCAGTGACCTCACTTCCGATATTTGCATCCAGGCGAGCATCTGCAGCGACTGAGTTGGCGAAAAACCGAAAAAAAAAAATACGGAATAGATGCCCAATAATTTAACGGTCAAACAACTTTTTTTTCAGCTCCTTAGCACAAACATCTCCAAGTCTTTTGCTGGTATCGGGAATTTGCAGCCCAGGCCCAGCACACGGTCAGAGCGAATAGGCTGGGCAGGAAAGGGCTGCAACGAGGCTCGTGTTGAATGATCTGGGTCATGCATGGCAAACTCGGCACCCATCCCTCGCGTTGAGATGCCTAAGGCGCCATTCCCAACTGCCTTGTGTCCCAATCGCGAAGGCGGTTGGCCCAGAAGTCAACAAGCTTGGTGGCCTGCGCCTCTTGTCCTCCGATAAGCAGCACGTTGTCTTAGTTTTGTGCCATTTAAGCAGCGTACCTGTCCAATTACTTCATTGATGGGGCCGTCTCCTGGGGCGGGAGTGCAAGGAGCCCAATGAGAGTGGACGGCGGCGTAGAGCCTGACAACCAAAGAGACAGCATCTCCTTGTCCACTTGATGATCAAACTCCAAACATCGCAAAATGCATTTACTCCGTACACTGCTTGCCTTCTCCAGGTCGGTTCCTCCTGAATCAACGCAGCTTCGCAACTGCTGTAGGTTTCCATACGAGTAATTACCAGTATCCAAACAAACATCCCCCAATACATTAATAAGCAATTCGCCGCAGCCGCCGTATGGAGGGCTGTAACATCCTCGTATGTGATATGCAGGCACAGTACGCCGATACCGTCATCAGCTCTCCATTCTCTCAATCGGGGGAATCAACGAACACTGCTTGCAGCTCCAGTCCTTTCGCAGCAGTTGTGCATTACACCACGTTGTGTTTTGCTTTTTCATCTCAAGCTCGTCCCATACCGGCCGTGCGACGCGCTCACTCACGCCTGCACGTATCGACCGCGTCGGGAGCCTTGATCCGCAACGTCGAACCCGTGTTGTAGTCGATTCAGCGTCAAGATCCCGCTATTCCCCTTCCACCGAACTTGACATCCCGAGGACTAATCACAGAGGTCAGTTGCGCGAATGCCGTTAGACTTTCTGCGGTTGATTCCCTCCACTCTGCCCAATTTTGCGGTCAGAATTGACCCAATCGCCGCCCAACTCTGTTGAGCTCTTTTCCCGCGATTTCTACAGCCAATTGCGGCAACGAGCACTGCACCTTTTGAAAGCGCATCTGGATAGGCTTCGTTACCCTTGGATCCGTGCAGGAACTGACCCAGTGACAGACACCGTCAAGGCACACAACCAACGAACTCACCCTTCCTTCCACGCATTCCCTGCAGTTTAGGCTCAACCAAGGCGGGCGTGAAGCGAATAGGCACCGAGTCAACGCCTCCTTTTTCTGACGCAACCGTGCATTGGGCTGATCGGAAGAAAGACCATTCGGATTCGACGACGAGTGACGTGTACACAAACCCTGTTATTACTGCTGGAGTTACTACCCGCTTGCGCGTATCCAAAAAAGACGTAAAAACCATGGCGTCGGCCTCTCCTTCAAATCCCAAGGAACCTGAGGTGGAACCAGGAACACAGTCGGGCGACGACGCGGAGCACATGGAAAGAGAACACCAAGATTCGCAACCGCAAACTCAGGGTGAATTTGAGGTGAAAGAGCAGGATCGATGGCTTCCGATTGCAAACGGTTCGTTATGGTCGCTGTTTTCTTTACGCGATTACAATTGATCGGGTGCAAGCATAGTTTCGACTTGCCTGTATATTCGATTTCGTTGGCGTCTGCTTGACCTTTCGCTATCATCGTGGGCGCCCAAGGTGTTTGCATTGAATGGCGCGTGATCGCGATTACATGCTTGATCCTCTGTCCTCCATTTTCTGAATGCTTGTTGGCGTCGGCTAAGGTTCTGAATGTTTGCCCTGTATCAACCCCGATGATAGCCATGCAACCACCTCTGTGAAGATTAAGTTCATCTATTCTGAGGCGTTTGGTACTGACATTCGAGTTCTATTAGTCGCCCGGATTATGAAAACTGCCCTCCCCGAGAATGCGAAGATTGCCAAGGAAGCCAAGGAGTGCATGCAGGAATGCGTGAGCGAGTTCATATCTTTTATCACCAGCGAAGGTTCGTGGTTGTTTCTGCCCATTTATACGCTGAAGTGTAATACTAATATTATCGGCCCTATAGCATCGGAGAAATGTCAGGGAGAAAAACGCAAGACGGTCAATGGCGAGGATATCCTATTCGCGATGACGTCTCTCGGTTTCGAGAACTACGCGGAGGCTTTGAAGATTTACTTGTCAAAATATCGCGAAGTAAGTATACTAAATCGAAAGAACCCATTTCATTTATCGTCTCGATTTGGCAAGACGAACTATCTGAACAATTGAATTGATTGGTTTGAGACCCAATCCTCAAGGGCGGAGAATCAGAACCGGCCCCCGAGCAGCGAATACCCTCAGGGCGGACCAGTCGGCGGCGCTGGCCCCCCAGGCGCCGGCGGCATTGGTGGGCCAGCGGCAGCACCCGGCTTCGCAGTTCCACCCGAGAATGCCAACAACATTTTGAATGCGAGCTTGGACCCGAACGAGCAAGACAGCGCAACATACGGATATCCGCCCATGGTAGGCGCGACGCACAATGGTGCCGGTGGCGAGACCTACTAGCATTGGCGAAGACACTTCCGGGGTCTAGCGTACGCTGGCAAGCTGCACATATGCTGAAAATGAGCATATGGCATCTACCTATTCCCCGCGCAAGACAGGCCGTGAGCGCGTGATGTGGGGCAGAGGAATGGATAGAGGAGAGAGACTCATTGGAATTATCAGGTTATAGATTCGAGGTGCTCAGAGCTTATGGGGTTGAATTGTATTTTGTGTCGCCAGACTTGACTTATCAGAGCGCGTGAATGTTTGTGGTGCAGGAGGGATCTTGGGTGTCCGGATCGGACCGTTGGTATAATATGGGGAAGCTGGCAGTTAAGGGTGCTATAGTTGCCCATCAACTAATAATCCACATTTTCTTGCTTAATATCCTCAATTCTCGCGTTATATGTTGAAGCTGATAGCTCTCCAGCTATCTCCCACTGATTGGGTGTAAACAGAACAAACAGGCTGCTTACATAACACGGTCGTTCGTAACCAGCTTCAAGAGGATTTGGTCGCGTCTGCAGCGTTGAAGATGATGAAATTCGGCTTTGGCTTGTCGATCTAGCTAGGTATCGAAATGGCTCGTGGAGATAGCCCGAAGCGCCGCAAGCTCGATTCAGATCGATATGAATCTTCGTCCCCGCAGCCCGGAGCACCCCCAAGACATGTTTTCCAACGGCGGAGGAAAGATGACGGCGGCGTATCCATGCCAAAAGGAATCCACAATGGTTCTGCAACCCCTCGACAACATGAGTTCGATGGCCCTGAACCCCTTGTCGATGACGAGGATGTTATTGCGTTAGACCGAGACTGGTATGCTGGCGACGAATTGGGCCATACCTTTGGCGATGAGACGCATAATCCGTTTGGAGGGGCGGACAGCTCGTGGGCGGATATGCAGCGAGAAGCTGCACTGTCAGAAAAGAAAAACAACCGTCGGTTCAATGCGCGCGCAGTACAAAAGCAAAAAGACGTTGATGCCTGGGAAACGAATCGGATGCTGACGTCCGGTGTCGCGCAGCGGAGGGATTACGATGCTGATTTTGAGGATGATGAGGATTCGACACGCGTGCACTTATTGGTTCATGATTTGAGGCCCCCGTTTTTGGATGGGAGGACGATTTTCACGAAGCAGTTGGAACCCGTGCCGGCAGTGAGAGACCCGCAAAGCGATATGGCGGTGTTTAGTCGGAAGGGTAGCAAGGTTGTGAAGGAGAGAAGGCAGCTAAGAGAGCGGCAGAAGCAGGCACAAGATGCTACGAACGTTGCTGGAACTGCGTTGGGCAACATTATGGGCATCAAAGAAGATGAGGGGGACAGCGCCGCTGCAATCCCAGGGGAAGAGGATCACAAAGGAGGAAGCAAATTCGCCAAACATTTGAAGAAGAACGATGGCGCGAGCGCCTTCAGTAAGAGCAAGACGCTCCGTGACACAAACGGGAATATCTTCCTGCATTCGCAGTGAGGGAAGAGCTACGAA
>NW_003052500.1:4736792-4743780 GCF_000003515.1 Uncinocarpus reesii 1704 | reverse complement strand
TTCCGAAGAGAGTGAGTGAAGAGATGGAAGTTAAACTTGGTGGTCTCGTTGGATATGCCATTCGTTTTGAGGATTGCACTAGTAGCGAAACAGCCATTAAATGTAAGGTCGGCTGAGCTCTTTACTAGAGATCGTTGCTAACATATGCCCCTAGATATGACCGATGGCGTACTCTTACGAGAATCTTTGGTGCAGCCGGATCTCGATAAATACTCTTGTATAATCATGGATGAAGCCCACGAGCGGGCTTTAAACACTGATGTCCTAATGGGATTAATTAAAAAGGTTCTAGCCCGTCGACGAGATCTGAAGCTGATTGTAACGTCCGCCACAATGAATGCAGAACGGTTCTCGAAATTCTACGGAGGTGCTCCTGAATTCTTCATTCCTGGACGGACATTCCCAGTTGATATTCAGTACTCCAGATCGCCTTGTGAAGACTACGTTGACAGCGCTGTTAAGCAGGTTCTTGCTATTCATGTATCGCAGGGCGCCGGGGATATTCTCGTGTTTATGACGGGGCAGGAAGACATTGAAGCTACTTGTGACCTGATACACGAAAGGCTTGCACTTTTGAATGATCCGCCGAAAATTAGTGTCTTGCCGATATACAGCCAAATGCCCGCAGACCTTCAAGCCAAGATTTTTGATAAGGCGCCTCCCGGCGTCAGAAAAGTTATTGTCGCCACCAATATTGCGGAAACCAGTTTGACCGTTGACGGTATCATGTATGTTGTTGATTGTGGTTTTTCTAAATTAAAAGTTTACAACCCACGCATGGGGATGGATACTTTGCAAATCACGCCAATCTCCCAGGCCAACGCATCACAGCGCGCCGGCCGCGCTGGACGAACGGGCCCAGGGAAAGCATACCATCTTTACACCGAACTTGCATTCAAGAATGAATTCTATATTCAAACTATCCCTGAGATACAAAGAACCAACTTGGCTAATACGGTTCTCATGCTCAAGTCATTGGGAGTGAAGGATTTGCTGGATTTTGATTTCATGGATCCTCCTCCTCAGGACACCATCACCACCTCGTTATTCGATTTATGGGCATTGGGTGCCATTGATAATCTTGGTGATCTCACGGCCATGGGCCGCCGGATGAGCCCCTTTCCAATGGACCCGTCGCTAGCGAAACTGCTCATCACCGCATCAGAAGAGTACGAATGCAGTGAAGAAATGCTTACAATCGTCTCCATGCTATCAGTGCCAAGTGTTTTCTACCGCCCGAAGGAACGGCAAGAAGAATCCGACGCCGCCCGTGAAAAGTTTTTTGTACCCGAGTCAGATCATCTCACCCTTCTGCACGTGTATAGCCAATGGAAAGCAAATGGCTATTCTGATGGCTGGTGCGTGCGGCACTTCCTTCACCCGAAGGCGTTGCGACGAGCTAAAGAGATCCGAGAGCAACTTCATGATATTATGACGGTACAAAAAATGACGCTCACGAGTTGTGGCACTGATTGGGACATTATTCGAAAGTGCATTTGCTCTGGATATTACCACCAGGCTGCCAGGGTCAAAGGAATTGGCGAATATATCAATTTACGGACCAGTGTCACAGTACAACTTCATCCTACAAGTGCACTTTATGGGCTTGGCTTCCTCCCGGATTACGTCGTATATCACGAATTGATTTTGACGAGCAAAGAGTACATGTCTTGCGTCACATCCGTGGACCCTCGCGTAAGTGTATTCGCAGATATTTCCTTTCGTTTTCATGCATATATACTTATAGGTCACAGTGGCTTGCCGATCTGGGTGGTGTCTTCTACTCCATCAAAGAAAAGGGATATTCCGCCCGTGAACGCCGCGTCACAGAACGCGAATTCAACCGTCGCATGGAGATTGAAACGCAGATGGCCGCGGACCGTGAACGAGCTGCCGAGATAGCAAACCATGAAGCGGAGAAAGAAAAACTGAAGCGGCGCCAAGAGGTCGCCGTTGGTTCCGCGTCAGTTGGTGCGAGGACCGCAGTGAGGAGACCTGCGTCTGCAGCAGCAACGAAGGCCGGTGGGAGTGTGGTCAGGAGACCTCCTGTTAAGAGAATCGGGCGAGGATTCTAGCTTTGTTTAACAAAAGCCATTCTGAAGTGCTTTTGACGGCCGCCTTGAGTCCCCGATTACATTTTTGAAGCATCAACATTGGATTAGTGGATAATACCAGCGGAATTTATGACTTTTTAAAAAAATCCACCCACCGCTTTTCTCTTCATCGATAGTTAATATACAACGAAAATAAACTAGTGAATATGAAATACCCTCAAACCTTGCACCATGTGAAACGATCTCCTGCCACACAGTCCACCTCGTTTACAGTCTAAGGCCCCGAAAGTCGACCAGGGAAGAAAAGGCCAATCCCGCAAAGTGAAATACAATGCATCAAGCGGGAGTCGCTTTCAGTTTATGAAATTGATACAGAAGAAGTGTAGTATTACGCTTCCAAACACGTAATCCGCGAAAGCTCTATTGGGCCAGCTCCAAGTCAGCGCCGAACCTCTCCAAAAGAGAGCGAAGCAACTCACCTCTCAGGAGACACTCTATCCGACGAAGCTTCCGCTTTTGTTACTGCCGGCGTGCTGGATTTTGATCTAGATATGCTCTTCACGTCCTGATCGCTGGTTTGCATTCGTAGACTCGCGGTGAGGACAAACTGGCCGACTGCGGCACAAAACCCGCTCAAGAAAGCATTAAATGGCTAGAGAAGACAGATGTTAGATACTAAAGAAGAAAAGAGATTGGAAGAGCAACGGGTGGCTTACGTAGTTCCCAGCCAAGACGCAGTACGCAAACTGCACCGCGCCAACAAGGACAAGGAATGCCATGAAAGCATCCAGCAGCTTTGTTCGCTGGCTTGTCTGCACGAGATATCGCTGCCATACGCCCAAGATTATTTCCTGTGGTGGAGACTTGGCCGTGAACGCGATGGGTCCGCTGGGTTTAGCGGTTGTTGAGGGTGGCACGGAGGTGGTAGTTGGTTTGGAGGAGGACGAGGATGATGATACTGTTGCGGAGCCGTTGGCTGGGCGTTTGGGTGCCATTGCAGGCAGATCTTTGATTCCAAGGAGAATCAGCAGCAGACCATGTGTAAACGAGAGGGCAGGCTGGAGATAGAGTCCAGCAATCGAGCTGGATTTGGAGACGAAGCTGTGAAACGAACAGAATGGCCTTAGTCACGCTGGTGCCAAGGCTGGCCTGAGCTCCTTAATTCCGTCTCCACGTCTTTTCCCCGGCGATGACCTAATCCGCTGCGACGAGAGACAACATCTTCGACGGTGTTGCCATCAATTGAGCAATTCCAGGCCCGTCCCAGTCCTCACACCTCACTCAAGCCTATATCTTAAAACATAAGGCATCATGGTACGTGCTCATTCCACTTCTTCAGCAGCCCAACTAATCCACGGTAGTCATCCTCAAGAACCACCCACTCCGCTGCCGCCCTCTCTGTTCTCACCTCCCTGGGCGGATTGATCGGATACGCCCGCACCGGCTCGATTCCCTCCATTGCGGCCGGCCTATCCGTCGGTGCCCTCTATGCTCTCAGCTACTTTCGCCTCGATGGCAACCAACCCTACGGAGAGGAGCTGGGACTTCTTGCTTCAACGGTACTAGGTGGAAGTGCTATTCCTAGGGCGATCAGGGACCCGAAAGCCAGTGCCGATCGGCCTAAGTGTGCTGGCAACGTACGGCATTGTCGTCTTCGGCATGGCGTACAGAGGAGGAGGGCTTGATCCAAGCCATACGTTTACTGAGAAGCAGCACACGATGATTGGATCTCCGCATCTCAATTCATATCTTGTACAATTTCGTGGATATATAGTTAATGCTCATTTTGTGGAAATGAAAGCTCATACTGCGTACGATGGCGTTTATAATATATATACATCAACTTTTAGAAATCGAATCCAATTTGAGGATGATCTCAAAATAAAGAAAAAATGCCTGCCCAACGCCTCGGCTTTCTGAGAACGCAGATAGCAATCCAGCCACATAAACTGAAACCGACCCCCCAAGAGGCTCGACTTAATTTTGTGAATTCCCGCACTCATCTACTATGACAATATCATCAGGCTGTTCGTTCAATAAATTCCCGATCATGCTACTGTCCCTCATAATCTGTCGTGCATTCTCATCGTCAACGCCCATATCATCTCTAACAAGCATCACAGTTAATTCAGGCACCAACACTGCTTGGACAAAGCCAGACACGCCGGTAGCCTGCATTAATGGATCTGACGGCGCTAGATGTCGTATTTTTGTGGCGAATTTCATGATAATCGAATCCATCCTGGAGAAGGGTTAGTAGTTAATCGCCGGTTCGTTGCTATACACATACATCATCCTAGAGCCACGCGGGCCATAATAACCGGAAGACATCATCTCAAATTGACTATTCGCCGTGAGGCGGTAATTATCTCGTTTACTATTCCCCGGGTTTGAAGTCTCCAAGTAGTTGCGGAAGAACGATGGTCTTTTGCGAGTCAATATTTTCTCTAGATCCGCAAAATATTTGTGAAGCCGGTTCTCTAGCGATTCCCAATTGATTGTTGGATACTCTCGTAGACGCCAGTCACGCTCTGCCGTCCATCGCTTATGTTGTCGGCAAACCTGCATTTGTTTCTTGATACTGAGTCCTTGGATCAACTCAAATTCCGCGAGATATTCCGGGTCAAGTAACGCATTACAGGCCGGGCAGCGGACAAAATCTTCTGGCGAGGCATCTAGCCATCGCTTTTCATCTGTAGTGAGATCCATATTCGACGGTGCCACTGAGCTTAGTGGGGAAGACGACCCGCTGCCGTCGTCAAATAAAACAGATTCTACAATTTCGCGGGATGAATCAGTAGGAATAGACGAGCCAGAGAAAATATCGTTTGGTAGGGCCCTTGGAACTTTGAATTCGTGGTGATCCGCATGTTTCTGAGGTTGCCCTGGGCTGGAACCATACGGCTCACCGCGTGGGACAATGAATTCGGGCTTCTTTTCTGCCCTTACTGGTCGAGGAACACTTTTGGGATGTTTGTGGGTGTAGGTTATTGAGCGTTTGGGCGTGCGTTGGAAAAACATCGACGTTTCGCTAAGAAGACGACTGGTCGCCGAACGGTTGCTTAGATCTTTACTCGTGTCTGTCTCCTGCGTGGTGGATATCCGCTTTGATCTTCTTTCTCCAGTTTTGGGCGTAGACATAGCTCTCTTGCGTGGTTTCGGCGTAGCCTCCGTGGAGTCCGCCACCAGGTCTATGGGCGACCATACCGCGCGAGGCCGCCGCTTGGGCCCTGGCGTCACGCTCGACCGCTCCAATTGTTCACTTTCATCTGAGGAGCTGATGGGCTCATCGTCAGTTGCTGGTTCTGGCCTTTTCCTTTTCTTCGGAGATGTAACTTCGCTCGTGCTTAACGGGTCGTCTGATGAGTCGTCCTGGTCCACTGTCCGGCTGACATGTTCTTTCGTCCGCTCCCCCTCAACTTGACTTAGCAGCGTGCTGCCACGGAAATTGCTTTTCCTTAAGAATGTCATTGTCAAAAATGGTTCACTCCGACGCGTCGATGAAAAAATCGCGATTCGCGTGTCGTTGGATTCTAGAACCAGACAACAGTTAGCTGACCGTGAAATCGGGTATATGCTAGGACAGGCGGGAGCGGCTAACAACTGTTTCGTCCAGCACATGTCGAGATGATGGCTTTTTTTACTCACGCGGGAGCGAACCGTGGCTTGCCAGGCTGCTGCGTGGTCAGCCTGAAGTGAGCTGTTTGAGATGGGATGCTCGCCGACAACTCATCCGCACTAAGCCGTGAGGTCTTGGCATGGCACTTCAGCCCCTTTTTACGCAACCGCAATGGAAGACATCACCGGCATCTACCCCTTAGCTACGAAATCCTACTATTATGTACGATGGAGCATCAGGAAATCTCGCAAATAATGTGCTTTCACCAAACTATATACCGGTACCTAAAATGCTATAGAGCCCAAATACTTGTCAGACCCCTGAAAGTCCGCCCTTTCACCAATACTGAGAAGCTAAAAAGCGATAAATGACTTGCTTGGCTTCGCCATACAGGCTACTGATCCTAAGCACCACGTAGAGGTGCAAGTCTTGCTTAGGTGTCGTACACAACGGCCCGTACGACTAGGCCAGGCAGGTGCAGGGAATGTGATGGGAATAAGCAATGGACAACGGCGAGATGTAGATTTTGAAACAGAATGTAAAACGGGCGGATTGGGGAAATAAGTATAAAGGGCAATCGCAAAAGCGATATAGGACGGGATCCCGAGGTAAAGGCGAACGGTGTCAGCAAAATCCTGGATTCAGTGTTAGCAAAGCGCACAATACTGGACGGGGTTCCGGTTATTCTGGTAGAAAGAAGCTTTAGCAAGTCGAGTACAGTCAGGCGGCGGAGAGAATGCTGGAGGGGGGGGCGTGAATCGAAACGGTACGTCTATACTCGGAGATCGGAGGGGTAAACCGATGGTATACGGGCCGTAAATCGGAGACGGTAAATCGACGGGAGATGAGGGCCAGTAGATCGGGGAACGTGAATCGGAGAACTGGATATCGGGGGTAGTAGATCGGGACGTAAATCAAGAAGAGTAAATGGACATGATATCGGGACGGCAGATCGGAGGAAAATCGCGGGATGTAAATCAACGGTAAATCGGCGGGAGATGGGGGGCGGTAGATCGGGGGACGTAAATCGAGAACGGGAAATCGGGGGTGGTAGATCGGGACGTAAATCAAGAAGAGTAAATCGACATGATATCGGGACGGCAGATCGGAGGAAAATCGCGGGATGTAAATCAACGGTAAATCGGCGGGAGATGGGGGGCGGTAGATCGGGGGACGTAAATCGAGAACGGGAAATCGGGGGTGGTAGATCGGGACGTAAATCAAGAAGAGCAAATCGACAAGAGATCGGGACGGTAGATCGGGAGCAGATCGAGAGACACAAATCGGAGAACGGTAAATCGAGGAGCAATCAGGA
>NW_003052500.1:4658159-4736692 GCF_000003515.1 Uncinocarpus reesii 1704 | reverse complement strand
TTCGCTAGTAGATCAGACAGTAGATCGATGAGCATAAATCAAGCAGGAGAAATGACGAAAGATTGGTTTAGATCGGATGATAGATCGACCTAAATCGCCTGGAAATCGATGGGAGAACGGGGGCAGTAGATTGGGTATGGTAAATCAGGAGACGTAAATCGAGAACAGAAAATTTGCCAGTAGATCTAGGGGTGCTAGATCAGGAACTAGAAATTTAGAAATGTAAATCGACGATAAATCTAGGACAATAAAGCCATAGATCAAGAGCTATGAATCAGTAATGGGTAGATCAAAGGGGTAGATCAAACAAAATCAGAAAGTGTATGAAAAGAAATAGATTTCCGACAAGATATGTGATAGATAGAAAAGATAAATGGTAGGGTGAAGTAGATTGAAGGCAGTAGATAGTAGATGTCAGTAGATGCCAGTAGATGCCAGTAGATGTCAGTAGATGTCAGTAGATGTCAGTAGATGTTAGTATATTGCAGGTTGCAGGTAAATAGCAAGTAGATGGCAGTAGATGGCAGTAGATGGCAGTAGATGGCAGTAGATGTTAGTATATTGCAGGTTGCAGATAAATAGCAAGTAGATGGCAGTAGATGGCAGTAGATGGCAGTAGATGGCAGTAGATGGCAGTAGATGGCAGTAGATGGCAGTAGATAGTAGAGATGGTAGAGAGATAGTAGTAGATTGCAGTAGATTGCAGATAGATTGTAGAGAGCTGGTAGTAAATGATAGTAGATGGCAGTAGAGGTGATAGAAAGATAGCAGATAGAAATGGTAGATCGGTAGGTAGATAGAGATAGATAGTGGTGAAATAGTACGTAGAGAAGCAAATGAGTTATTAGATCAAAGTAAATGGGGAATAAAGAGATCGAAGACCAAAGAAAGTAGATGAGAAATAGATAAAGAACAGAAGTAGATTATACAGAGAAGATGGACGGAACAAATCGAGAGTAGATCAACAAGAGTAGATAGGAGATAGCACAGGAGTAGATTTGACAGCTGTTTGAAAGGTTAGTATGGGTAAAAGGTCGGTTGTGGAGTTGTTGGAGGTTGTTGATGAAAGGAAAGAAAGAAGGAGTTCAGTAGGGGAGGAAGGGCTTTTTATAGACGTCCCAGAGCTATGAGTCACAGAAGTCGATTCTGATGCCGTAATCGCAAAGACGGTTGTAGAATGGGATGGCATATGTGAATCCCGCATTGGGGTGGGCGGATGAGTCAATGGATGCGGTGGCAAGGAAGTAAAGAGTCATAGATGCGAAGTCTATCAGAAGAATGACTGTACGCTGCGGGATGGGAACAGTGGGAGGAAATCAGAGAACCGGAGTTGACGAAGGGAATCATCAAGAAACCAGTCACAAGTGACTCAAAATAACGTTTGACTCGATGAGTCGGTATCAAGAAGACGGGATAGCAATCCTCCGTGCCCGTTATGACTCGTCAAAGCACATGAAAGCGTCATATATTCTCATATATTCATATCCATTAACAGTCAGGCCAAAGGAAACGCCACTAAGGATACAGAGAACCATGCCGGCTTTTTCACCGCATCCTTAAATATGCGCAACAACTTTCTCGCAACTCCAATATATGTATCAAGAAGGGTAACATTTCAACACCGGAATCATGTAGAGAAAGGAAGGAGATATTAAGATATCCCATGAGGAATAAACCGAGGAAGGAGAGACAGCGCTCTCAAACAATACTCTAGGCAAATGTAAGCGTAATATTTGAGTCATCGGCATCACTCGGGTCAGCCCAGGCGTTATGACTCAGATTGGAAGTGTCAAGTCGAGGACAGTCATCGTGTGCCTGCGTTGCCGGTAGAGTCATGGATTGCGGAGGAAACGAAGGAACGGTCATAGAGTCCGCTTCGTGGGATGTGACAGATGCCGTTGAATGATAGGCAGTATCGAACGTCATTTGAACGTCGTTCTCATGTGGCCACGGGTCATGGAGAGCACCTGCGCCGGAGGGTATATCTGGCAGGGGCTTAAAGTCGCGGATTCCTACAGCTGTTTGCTGTTTGGGCGACTCAGAGGCTGCGGGATGCTTGGTGGCGGCTTCTTCAGGGTTTGGAGTCATAATCGGTGACTCCTTCTGTCCATTGGGAGAACTCGGGTAAGGAGCGGACGATGGCGACTGGAGGTCAACCTTTATGGGGGGAAGAGTTGACTCGAGCTGTTTTACTTCAATTTGCTCGCTGGCTAGCTCAGCTCTGATAGCATCAATGTCGAAGAGAACTGTGCCTCCTGGGTCGACATTTCCGTCGGGGGTATGCGTATGGCTGCGCTCGTTTTGATCGGCTTCATATGTTTCCCATCCTTTTTTCTCAGCAAGTTTTCCACGCTTAAAAAACCCAAATTTCTTCTTGTCTGGCTTCTCTTCGGCCTGTTTGCGAGCTTCCTGGATCTCACGAATAAGATCTCGCTGCCTTTCCTGGTGGTTGTCTGGGTCAGGGTCTTCGATCTCAGTAAATTCGTCGCTTTCGACTTCCCACCCTACCTCTCGAAGTAGACGCGGCATGGCAGTTCGATAGGCCATATGGCCATTTACAAACTTTGTAACATCAACGTTTTCGACGCCAGCGATCTCCTCTACCGGTGCGAGGCCGGCCACGCGCATGATTCCGCCGCTCGTAGCTCGAAAGAGATATCCCAGAATCCAATCGTTTGACGAATACCCATTTACGAACCTTCCGGACACTACACTTCTTGCCTTCAGGTATTCGTCTTTGTTCGCGACAACAGGCGAACCGAAGAGGTACACATTTTGAACGATACCATGTGCTCCTTTCTTCGCGAGCTCTCCTAAACAAGAGAAAATCAACCTTGAGCCTAGAGAAAACCCAAGAAGAGTGACAGGGCGGTTGCCAAGATTTCTATCCATGAGCGAATCAGCCAAAATGAGACCAGCAGCAGTAGCCCTGGCAAGCGATACATTCCAGGGGTTATCTATGAGGTAAGATAGCTTCGTTAGGACAATAGGAAGCTGCAAAGATGCCATCAACGCTGTTAATATTGTATTTCCGAGCACTTGCTGAAGGCCCTGGGTTAGAGCCTAGGATTGAATTGTTAGATAGCCAGTCAAAAACAGCATGACAATTAACATACCTCTGTCGCAAGAATGTTTATGGTGGCGCCCATACTTTGAAGCATTTCTGGCTCCCATAGAATGGAATAAATGTCGCCCATTATCGGGTCAACGGTGCTGTATGGTAGCCGAACATCGTCGACCTTACCGGTCATCCATCCAGCGGCAGTAACGATCAGATTTAATCTTTTGTTATTGTGCAATGGGCGATACTCGAAGGTTTTAACGGCCCCGGTGCGTCTATTTGATGCTCGAATACCAATTGTACTGCCCGTTATGGTAGCACCAGATGTGATCAACGCCGTGCCTCCAACTCCACCGAGAAAAGCACCTGTGCCGGAGACGCCGATAGTAGTGAAGCCTGCTGCTAGCCCGGCTCCAATAACGGGAGCCAGCAAGCCGGCGGATAAGCCAATCACCAAACCACCGCCGACAGTTGCAAGACCCATAATCATGTATCTTCGTTTTAGAGCGTCCTTTCTACGCTTTTCCATATGATCTGCTTCGTCCCAGGTTTCTTTGTTCTTCTCCTCTTGCATTTCCAACGAGTCAATGACCCGTTTCTCGAACCGACATATTTGCATCCACGAGATTTCCATCACTTCTGCCACGCGCTCCAACAGACGTCGTGATCTCGCATCATACGTTGAGTCTGCAATGAGAACCAAGAAGAGGTCGCACAATACGGTCCATCGAAGATCAATGTCAAGCTTCTCAGATTGTGGTAATTGGGAAGGCGTCCGGACCTCAGGAAGGTCGTCATTCTGATACTTCTCATAGGGAGGCGGAGGGCTATCGGACGAAGGTGTTTCTGGAGCGTCGGAAGAGTAACTAGTACGAGGATCCTGCTCATCTTTCACGGGAAACGATTCCTCCATCATAGGATTCCTGACACGCGAGTTCTGCATGAGAGGACGAACCAGGTCTACTGGCTGAACTCCATGTTCCGCTAGCTGCTCGATCATTACCTGCTCTGCAGCATCAATTTCCATATGTCCATATAGTCGAATCATCATTTGCTGTCCCCATTTCGTCATGGAGTCGACAGCGCCCGCCAAATATTTACGTGTCGATTTTGTTAATTTAATGGCTTCCAAATCTTTTACCATTTGAAATATAGTAAGTCTCGTTACTCCGACGTATGCTATTCTCTGTCCCTCGGTGAGCAAAGTTTTTGTTGCTTGTAACTGAGATATGGGGTCCCGAATCTCATCATCAACGCCGAGGGCATTGCTTTGCGGCTCAGGAAAAAGATATTTAGTTTCCTCGTCTAGGCTGGTGGCTGACTGAGCGTCCTCATCGATTTGAACTCTGGTGTAACCTTTTCCGGCACCTCCAAGACCTTGGTATACTGCTTCTTCATCCTCTTCCTTGCTCCCACGCGCAACGAGCCGGCCATTGTCATCGTAGATATCAAAAGAATCAAGAGCCGGCATATCTTGCCAACCGCTATCATCCTCACCATCAGTAGAGTGGTCCTTTGTCGTTAGCCGTTGGTGCGACCATTCAGATACGGCAGGGGCTGTGGGGAGCGTAGAATTCTGGTGGCCCAGCTTGTCCGTCTCAAGGGGTTCTCCATTGGGCTGCGGTTGTTCGGTAAGGCCTGTGGCGTCTGTCACGGGTAAACCGGGAGTGTCCTGTTTCTGGCTGGGAGCCTCTTTCACTGCCAGACCAATACTGAGCCTTTTATCAGGTATAATTAAATCGCGAATGGGCGCAGATACAGAGCGTGTAAGATTTCTACCTGGTGCACCATCGTCGGTTTCAGCTGTATTCTGAAGGGCCAAGCAGTCAACGCTTTCTGTTAACTTGCCGAGCGTCGGACTAGCTGATTTAGCAGATTTCAGCGAAGGTCTAGACTTTGGAAGAGGCAATCCAAAATCATCCAACTCGACTTCAGGCTTCTGCGGACTTTCATCCAATTTTTCCGGTGATTTCCTTTGCCCTTGGTGTGGTAGGTCCCCGATGACTGGGTATTCCTCCCCGCGACCGTTGTAAATATCGGCTACAGGTTGTGGAGCGCTTAATTCAGTGGGTGTAAGACCATCCCGACTTATCCGCGTTGACAATTTCAACTCATTTTGATCGGTGATGCCAGAAGTCATGGTAGATCAGCTGGGAACTCGACGGTTCAGACCAGCTCCTGGTGAATTTATTTTGGTTCAATAACACAGATCAAAATACTCAAAGCGTTTGTTTCTCCAGAACCGTTGAGTACAGCGTATATGACGCATAATCTGTGGCATAAACCTCCATGTATAGACTTCTCTCAGGGATCAAATCGGGGGTGTTGATGGTCTGGGATCGATTGAGGGTTCACTCGTTCGCACGAAATAGCTTAGGAGAGAGATTTCCGGGTTAAAAGGAACCGCTATCTCTTTGTTTTCGATAGCAGAAAGTCCTGTTCACGAAATCCCGTCAATCCAGATGCAAGCTTAACAAGCCACACTAATGACGAAATATCCATGGATTCGAGCCCAAAGAGGCCAAGGGTTTGGAGCTACTTACAGTCTTGTCAATGAACAACAGAGAGAAATAGAATACAACTTCGTGGAAAGAGTCCTCCTAGCCTCAGTATTGCCCCATCCTGCGCCCGAGAATACTGATTATAGAATAGACCAAGGCGTATCATGGGAGGAGGTCATTTTCTGGGCAAGGAGAGCTGCGGTTCACAAGCCTGGCTCCGGCCAGTATTACGTAAGGTTGCTTGGCTAGTTACTAGTTAGCTAGGTCAGGGGTAAATCACGTGAATGTATTTTCATGAGGCCAAAAGGAGACATCACAACCTCAGAGGAAAGGCATATGGCAACACGAACAGAGCACAATATCTAATATGGTTATTATATATTGAATTGGCCCAAATAGCTGTTTAATTTCAATATTAAGAAAGTGTTGTCACCTCCAACCCCCTAGGACCAATCTAGTTGATGAGAGAAGCAGAATTCTTCTTCCTGCTGCAAAGTCATGACATGATTCAAGTTATGCAGTAATGAAGCCCTTGAAAGATTTTAGTACATCTGCACACTCCTCTCGGTATGCTGGCAGCCCTCCAGTCCAGTTGAGTTGTTCCCGCTTCTTGCCTGGAATATTGGCACCAACATACCATGAGTCTGCGAGGGGGAGAAGCGTCATGTCTGAGAGCGTGTTGATTTTAGCTTTCCATTCCGCTTCCGCTTCAGGTTCTGGCTCAATGTATTTGAGCCCCTGCTCTCGCATCTTTTGGATAACATCGACAATCCAACGGCCTTGGACTTCAACGCATGATGGACCGTTGGCAAACGCAGTCGGTGCTTGTGGCCCGTACATATAGAACATATTCGGGTACCCATGATGACACATTCCAAGATATGAGACGACTCCGTTTTCCCAGTCTTCCGCCAATGGTTTGCCACGGATGTCCAACAAACCCATTTTTACCATCCCCCCTGTGAGCGCATCGTAGCCCGTTGCGAATGCAATGATATCCAGAGCATAAAACGACCCGTCACTGATGAGGATCCCATTAGGCGTGACCTTCTCGATGCTTCGCTCCCTCAAATCGATAACGTCTACATGGGACTCATTGAAAATTTCATAATAGTTTTGCTCTAGCGAAGGTCTCTTTGTCCCAAACGGGTGGAAGGGTTCCAACGGCGCAAGAATATCTCTTTTTCTGGGATCCTTGATCCTTTCGCGTGTCTTCTTGGCCCAAAAGTCATAGGCATGCCGGTTTGCTTTTTGATCAAAAAACAGGTCGCTATAACCGCCCAGCCAGAATCCAAATCCGCCGTTCTCCCACAGCTGCTCGAAGAAGGCTTCGCGCTCTGATGGTGTTGCTTCTGCCGTATTCTTCGCCAGGAAAGTGTATTTCATCCCGCCAAAAGTTGCCAGACGGTTCTGAAAGAACCCAGGATACGTCGCCTTCCTCCCGTCTTGCTCCTCCGGGGTTAGCTTCCTTTGGCGCATCGGTAGAGCGAGGTTTGGGGTCCGCTGAAATACAATCACACTGGCCGCATCTTTTGCACATTCCTGGGCAATTTGAACTCCAGTAGCCCCTGTCCCAATCACGCCCACGCGTTTACCCTCGGTATATATACCTCCCTGAGGCCAGCGGGAAGAATGATAAATAGCGCCTTTGAAGGAATCAGCTCCCTTGAAATCAGGAACATAATCTTTAGCTGCGAAACCTGCCGCCGGAATGAAAAATTGGCATGTTGTCGTTCGTCCGTCTTCTGTCTCAACTTTCCAGACGTTCTCGTTGGTATCAAATTGCCCTCCAACAACTCTAACATTGAACTCGACGTCCTTTTTGATATCCCACACTCTGTCAACGTGATCAAAGTATTTTCTTATTTCTTCCCTCGTAGGGTATTTTTCTGTCCATGTCCAATCCGTCCAGACTTCGGGTTCAGAATATTCATATACCGGAACTTCAGAGTCCAGCCGAGCTCCTACCCTCATCAGATCGAATATAAGCTAGTATCTTACGACATGGTAATTCGGGGGGAAATGGACAAGCCATCACTACCTGGATAAGCGTTCCAGTACCAAACCCCCCCAAGGTCGGAGGCCGCTTCGTAGACCCTGCATTTCAACCCAATCTTCCGCAGACCGTGTAAGACATATACCCCGGAAAAGCCGGCTCCGACAATCACGGCATCATAGTGCGGACTAGGCATTGAACCCATTGGGGAGGTACCACAAGTGAATATCCAGGCGAATCAAGTATAATAAGTGCTGGCACTTCAATAAAGCAGGTAGCGAGAGAAGTTGGGCCTTCAAAACCGGGAAACTTCTAGCCTACATATAGCAGGAGCCCGGTTGCCTTCTGCGAGTTTCCATCTGATAAACACGGCAGTCGATTACCCCCATCTAGCCGAAAGAATCTCCCGTCGATCATCGCCCAGTCGTGTTGCGAATTACAACCGAATAAGAGATTGATTGATCCATTGAGGGCAGTGCTGGAGCTCCAGGCGGGCTGGCTCTGCGATTTTTCCCTGTCCGGTGCAGCCCGCTTTGGTTCGGAATAAAATCATTTTTGCACTCGAAGACTGGCCCCAATCTCGCACATTAAGACAGGAAAATCAAGTTGAGCGAACGAGAAACGCAGCGGCCGCCGCACAAACTTGATATTGTCACATGGGCTCCCGGTGATCCCTCTCCCGTACATCCTTGCGGGGGGTTGTGCTACGCTGACATGAAATTTCTCTTCTTTCAGACCGGGGTGAATACGAAGAATTAAGTCGTTAAATAGGTTCTTTTCTGCTTTGAAAATGGATTTAGAAGGGTGGGGAGGTGCAAACAGTTCTTGGTATCAGAAGTTTATTGCACTCCAACAAGATCTTTTTGGGGTTCCTGAGCATCAGTCGTCTATATAAACACGGACGCAACCCAGGTGAGGCATCCAGTGCAACTGTCCTTTGCGTGACCCTCAACCATACTGTTCAATCGGGCAACGTGATGAAGAGTGGAATATGGTCGGTAGGGGCGGCTGATTTGAGGAAGTTGAATCGATATCTGATTGATATATAAATATATAATACATGATAAGTATAACTAATGCGGCAAAATGGCCGTTTCAATGAAATGAAGTAAGCGCCGCTAGTGACACTTTGATCTTCTAGGTATCTGAATCAGAAAACATAACCATGGAGAACCAATAAAGCGGTGAACGAGGCCTGAGCTTCTCAAACATAGTACGCTGCAACGACCGCAACCGCAAGGAAAGCAAGTCCTTCTGGCCTCACTGTCCCAGCAGCCCCGTCGAACTCAGCTGGTGGAGACGGTGTTGGGCTCCCACTAGCAGAGCTTGTAGGTTCCGTGGCTGGAGTCGTGCCGGTTTCGTGAGGGCCTTCACAATGCCAATGGTCACCATGGGGCTCACAACCGATAGATTCCGTGGGGCTTGGAACAGTGGGAGTCACTGTTGCGTGCCCATCATCATCATGCTGGCTTGATATCGCAGGAGGGACTGGCGCTGCTGTGGTGGGAGTTGCTGGCCCTTCACAGTGCCTTGATGGGACGTGAGCTAAAAGAACAAGTTCAAGAGTTAAGGAAGGGAACCTACCAGTGATCGCCATGGGGATGACAGCCGACAGAATCGGTAGGGCTTGGGATAGTCGGGGCCACCGTTGGATCTTCATGCTCGTCATGATGGCTGGATGTGACTGGGGGAGGAACCGCAGGGCCTTCGCAATGCCTGAATGCACGTCAACGGTGGAACTTTGGATGAAGGACGAAAGACTAACCAATGATCCCCATGCGGGTGGCAGCCAACGGAGTTAGTCGGGGACGGTTCCGGGTCTTCCTGCGCGAAGGCCAGAGGGGAAGTGGCCAGGGCCAGCAAGGCGAGTATGAAGGCTCTCATTATTGAAGTATGGGAGCAGGAACTGACTCGAATTGGACTGTTGAGCAGGTACTGGACATCGGCACTCGCTCCAATGGGAGTTTCGAGGTTTATATACCTGAAGGGCAGACAGAGGAGGGCTTGGTCTGAACTCATGCCATGATCAATTGGCCTCCAAGAGCTCCTCGGATACGATAGCTTCTAGGAGAAGAGTTGATGGCGGCTTGGCAACTACCAAGGTGCTCGCATCCAGAAACCTCTTGCTCATCTGCTGCAGATTTGTTTGGTTTCGACCTTCACATCACTGGTTAAAGGTAGTAGCGGCAAGATCGAGCCGATAAAACACTAATTTGCTGTAAAATTTTCACTGTGAATGGCAGAAAATGCCTCTGTTCAGCTTCTGAGCCCGGAGACAATTCACCAAGGTCTTTTTGGGGCCTATCTTGTTTTCCACTGTTCCCCATCCGTCCAACTTGCTGACCGTCACCAAGGTCCTTAAGCCATCCCGCGTGGTGAAATATTCTCCGAGCCTTGCAGGTGCCAAGCATTTTCCAACCAGAACGATGGCTTCCCAGCGTCAAATTGGATGATAGAGCGCGTTCTCCATTGCAGTGTCTGGAATTTTTTGGCGAAGTCGAGATCCCTTTCAGTTATCCCGGGCGGTAAAAAGCCCCCTACCGAGAAATTCGTAACAGATCACACAAGGCTCATAGGCTATAGCTTCTTGGGACTCATTGACATGTCCAGGCTAGACGGAAACAAAGAAGATCTGTTGAGAGAAACATTGCCAATATGGCGTACTCCGTACACTTTCCACTCTCAGGCTTTCCCGCTCTTCGCTGGGCGATGAATGTCTCGACCGCAGTTTTCACAACATGGTAGGTGGGATTCATCGTCTTGGAAAAAAACTTAAACACGACTTCAATTTTCAAAAATTGAAGGAAAGGATTCTTGTTGAAAATCTAGGATCAAATTTTCTTTCCTTTTCAAAATAATCTGGATAAAACGGGGGTACTTGTGGAAATCTCCAATACCGAGAACGATGGAGACGAGAATCAATTCCAGCCCTATTCCCGGCCCTAACTGCTCGTTTTATATTCGAAGGGCAGACGGGGGAGGTTGTTCAAAGAAAAGGTTCGACTGGTTAATAATAGATCTTGCCAATTGGATAGTTAGCATATCATGCGAAAGTGGCCAAGTTCTTCGAGAGTGAAGTTTCAAGTCAGAACGGGCATCATTAAACTGGCCTTGGCGCGACTTGGATCTGTGACGCCAGAGCAAAGTCCAAATCTGGTGACAAGCGAACTGAAAAGAGTTGACAACGGAAACGGTTCTCAGATTTCTCGATGTGTCCACGCTAGGAAATGCATGCAACCTGCGCCTGAACCATCGTACGAACAGCGTGCATCTCTAGATGATTTTACACCCGCTAGAAAGGAAAAAGAGCAACGAAAAAAAAAAAAAATAGATGCAAAATCAGCTCAAAATGCAAGCAATAAATGTTAGAAACTCCAGCAAATGCGACCAAACTTTCAGGTGGGAACACCAAATCAGACGCTAAAATATATATGGGACGACTACGCTTCTAATCAATCATGGACCGGCGGGTTGGCAGATATCGACAGCGGTTGGAAAACCGAAAGGTTAGTAGTCGATCAAACGGTTAGGAAGGCGAATATCGGCGAGAAGGTGAGGTGAGATATTCGCAAAATCGATAAAATGCTGGGAGCACGACTGTCGACCTGGCTCATTGGTTATCCCGTTTGCCAACAATCCTGCTTTTTATCAATTTTTTGGGAGGGTCCGGTTTTTTCCTTATAAGCGGTCAGCAGAGTTCTTCAAATTTCAAGGAGAATCGTAACCTACGGGATCGGCTCCCATATTTTGGTTGTTGCATTGAATTTGTGGCTATTGTCCATATTAGTGGTGAACCTAGACACAGGCTAGTCGTGCGGCTCACTCATTGAAAACGGTCTTGAAAAGGCAGCCTTTGCCATATTCCTTCTCCAGGAGTACCGTATAGGCATACGGAATCTTCACTGGTATTCCCTCAAAATGACTGTCTCGTAACGGGAATATATCTTGTTCCTATTTCACAGTTAAATTTCGCCTGGTAGTCAAGAGGTCAACTTGGTGTTGAGGCCCACATTGTATCTGTGCCTGTCCTTGCACATAAGAGCACCTTGCTGGCCTCTTTTTCGCGCGTCATAATCTTTTCGCACGCTCGTTATATCAATGAACAACCCGGACGACGTATCAATCCATCGCGCATCGATCACGTTTAGTTTATCTTCCGGCGTTCGGTTCACGAAATGGGGGTTAATTTCAAGAAGGAATGTCCGGCCAGCCGGGTTGCCGGGAACGTTGAACCGATGCTCTGTCATGTTATAGTACTTTGCCAAAAAGTACATTGTCGTCTCAGAAACCTGGACATCGATATCCGTGTCCCAGGGCATGATCTGTCCACGGCAGTTCGTTAGTATATCGGTACAAGATGGTCTTCTGTGAAGCGCGGCTGGCCAACTTTTTGATTCCACCACCATCCCAGCAACGTTCCATGCATTATCCAAGTTTCGGCTCCGATATCAGCCATGGTGGTAAGGTACGACTTGACCATGGTGGTCAGGTGAGGTATCCGTTGCGAGTCATGGATGGGCTTCGATGCAAATCTAGCATTCGCGTCAGCATTGACCGTGAGCAATCGCAATTCCTACGGGAGGCATACCGGCCATCATAATGGTAATGGAAGCTGAGATGACGGGCTTCATGTTAATATGTGTATCAAAGCGTAGCAAACGGGGGCACACGAGTGGTAAGGCGGGGAGAGCATACTTTGATTCGTCTGAATGGGATGTCAGCCACATGAATCTCAAGTCCCGACGCCCAGTGGGGAGGGATGACTTACGAAAATATTTTTCAGCAGGATCGCCTCTTTTGCCGCTGTAATCGGTGTTCATTAACGTGCGGACACTCATGAAATCGGCATCGCAGCGGATCGGTCGAGCAAGCAGAAGCCATAATGCGAAGAGAAGAGCCGCTATCATTTCCCCAGAAGCAGTTTACTATGAAATTTTCTCAACCCAGCAACGATAATTCAGCGAGATGCATGCTACCAACAAATTCGTTCGAGTAGCCAAGTCAGTATGTACAGGAGCGGGCTTCTGGCTGGGAGGTCAAGGAACAAGGAAAGTCGGCGCGTAACAAAAGTAAAACAGAAAAGAGGGACATGCAAGAAACGAATTGCTTCCGCTGAGGGAGATTATATACTCAAAGGCCAGATCGACAGACGAGCATGAAGACAAGCAGAGGCTGTCTTCGCGCCCGGGGCCAGCGGCTATCTGAGTCCCCATCGGTTTCTCCTTGCATCCTGATTTGTTTGAGGACGTTTTTGCGTTGAAGGGAGATGCACATTGGGTGGGGGACTGGAGACCGCTAGGCCCAGAGAGGAATGGCGCCGCAGGGTTGGCGCTTGGCATTTCCCCCAAAGAGCTCCACGTCGCGTGGCTGGTGGCTGGTGATTTGATAAGCAGTGCCGCTCCCAAGCCCTTCCAAGAGCCGGCCCAGGACAACCCCTCGCTCGACGCGTCACAGCTGGGCTCTTGGGAGACTGGGCTGAGAGCAGACAAGGCTGGCAGCAATACGGAGTCCGTGATGGGATTGCCAGCACGCGATCGCTTTCCTTGCTGGCCTGGAGGGTTGGGGTGCCCCAAAGATCTCATCGATTCTTGCATCATTGCTCAACCTCTAGAAATCATGGATCTTGGGCAACCCCGGATCACGGAGCACGTCACAGTCAATCTAACGGTCTCTGGAGGACTTTCCGGCCCGGAAGCGAGAGCTGAAACTTCTTTTATGCTCGCCTTCACAGCTCATGGCAGGAAACAACCTCGCCCAAGGATTGAAAACAATGAGGTGTTGCTGAGACTGGTTTCAAGTTTTACTTCAGGGATGTCATGGTGATCGCAATATTTTTCGCTGAGAATGCTCGATGATCCATCCTGATCCCTGAATCCTGGAGTGACTTGCAGGGCAAAAGAAAAAGCCATGGCTGATGCATGAGATGAGCACCAGATGTCAGCCAAGACCCATCTGAGGCGCCGGGAGCACGATGGGTCGTTGTGGCTGGTGAAATGGGTCTCGGCACCAAACCCGAAAAGCTATTAAAAGGACGATGGGCGCTAACCCGGCAAGCTCGTAGCTACAAGTTCATTGATACAACCTCGTTCCTACTTCAGATTACGGGTTGAACGGCGGAGCCCATGACTTGGGTAGCTATCCAAGAAAATAACTGCGATCTAATATCGTGTCTAGACTCTACAAATAATCTACACTATTACGGAAGCAAGTCTATCAATTTCCCAAAATCAGGTGTGCCAAATCCAGTCACTGGGTCCCATCCCTTGACGGCGTCCCAGGCTGCCCCAGGAATGCGCGGCCCTCCATTCTTGCCGAAACAGCCTGTGCCTGCACCATCGACGATGTCAGTGAATCCCCGGTAGCCCTGACTGTACAGCCAAGGGTTGAGGAAGCCAAGCACCGTCTTCCCTTGAGATATGCGAAGTTCATTCAAGTTGGAAATGACCGCAGCGATGGTTGGCGCTGAGGCACTAAGCATAAAAACTATATCAATATACCTTTGACATACGTGAAGCTGACCAGAGTATGGTAACTACTTACCTGGTTCCAGCCACGGGTATTATTTGCCCATGGTCGTATACAGAGTAGTTGACCGCTTGAGCAGCTACGTCGGGAAAGCCGCGCCCGTTTTTGTTGAAATATTGAGAGAATTTGTCGCCCAACCGCGTCAGAAACGTGCTGATCGCTTGTTTTTGGTATGAAGGGCGGTCAAAAATGTCGGAGAATCCGCCGGATGAGAAGCCGACTGCACGTTCTGGGTTCTCATTTTCAGTTCCGCCAACGGATGTGACAAATGGACACGAAGCAGGAAAGATCGGATTGAAGCGCGGCCGTTTCTGTCCGTCATTAGTTTGACACCCATTCCCCACACCACTATCGCCACTGCTGAAAATGACCGACACTCCGCGGGCACCTAGCTTCGCAAATTCGTCGCAAACGGATTTTGCAAATTCCTTGGGCACGCTCTGTTCATTTTCACCGTACGAGGTTGACAGGACTGTGGGGATCTTGTCATCTGCAAGACCCGCAAAGTACTTCAATTGCTCCGAATACGGCTCGTTCTGATTGTGCGCGGCGTCTGGCTGCTCAATATCCGGAACTAGCGGACCGAGGCCACCGGTTGAATAATAGGTTACACTTGTGTTATAGGTGAGACTAATGGCGTATTGAATATCAAGGCTTGCTTCCAACGATTCTAATTTGGAGTCTTGATCGTTCTTCCCGCCGTTAATAAGCTCCACCGAGAAAGTGGCGCCTACAGCCTGGGGAGCATAACGCTTGATGAACAAGTTCAGATCACTATACCGAGCATATTGATTGAGATAGCCCGAGACACCAACCAGGTTACTGCTATTCTTCTCGACCTGAAAGTGCTGCATGTTATAGAGTTGTCGGAGAGACGCTGGCGTGTTGGCTCTGCCAGCCGCATCGTTGAGCTGGAACCTCATTGGCGGTATAGCTTTCAGAATATGGCTAACGTGAGGTCTTGGGCTACCGAAATACGTGATCGGCTGAACAGTTCGCACATGTCGAGATATGTTAGATGGCAGCGAGTATTCCAGGGCTCGGATTTTGCGGGTCTTTCCAGCCTCGTCTTCGAAACAATAAAAGCTCGTGTTCAGCAACCGCTCGGCCTTGTCAACCGTAGTAGAAAAGTCGATCCAATCCCCTCTGTTTTGGATTTGCTCCGGCTTCACCCCTCCTTCTCGAAGCCAGGCCAGAATGCTGTCCGAAGCATCAGGGTCAGGTGCGACCATAGCCTGTACTTCATCCCGTTTCATATGTTGACCATAACGAGGATGGCCAGGTGTCGATATTTCAAGGAGAGTGCGATAGAGCCAATTGGGATCCTCGGCACGGACTGATACCTTGAGGTAAACGATTGTCGCTGGGTCTGCGCTCGGCCCTTTGGTCCATCCATCAGGAATAACGGGGAGCCGCTCCGCGAGCTTGAAACCATTTGCCGAAGTCACAGCTGCTTCAAGTCCGCAAAAAAACTGAGCAATCGGAAGAAATAATGCGATTGACAGCATTTTGCCAGTTGCGGTATATGATATTTTGAGATTGCCTGATTAGGGGGCGGCGGCAATGGATATTTATGGGAAACGCGGCCGACAGGACAAGCCTGGAATTAGGCTTACCCAAAGCTAGGATCGGGAATCCAAGAGAGATTCCCTACTGTCTCAATCATACTACCATTGGTTTGTCCAAATCCGGTGGATTTAGTCTGGGTAACAAGCAAAGCGCCAGCTATGACAGTTGGCTCTTGCAGAATCGCGGCTTGGGCCTTTGATCCTCCGTGCGAAGTGTTATAAACAGGTCAGGTGAGTGTCACAACCATCAAATACCACCATATCCAGATGTTAATAATAAACGCCCAGGCAGAAGCTATGCTTGGCGATGCAGAAGAGTCAACCATGCCCTGGGCGCTCCCTTTGATCAACCGAGCATTTCGATGCTTGTGCTTCATTTGCCGCATCTCAGGACTATCTGGCCACATCACGCCAAACAACAAGCTACCAGTCAGGGCTGACAGCGATTCCCTGGGCAATGCTGGAAAATAAAACTGGTGTTTTCTGATGCCCCCGGCCGCTGTTCTGCCTCTCTATCTCAGATCGCTGAACTTGCATGATTGATCTGTGTTTGGATGGCGCTGAGTAGCACTGGTATATCATTGCCGAGACTGTGTACACTCCTTCGGGCTGCCTTCACTCTTTCATGCCGATCACCTTTGACAATGACTGTTGTCATGTGGGGTTGAGTAACAGAGCTAGGTGAGGTATCACACACTCGCTCGTCCCACTGCCCTTGAGATTCTTCCAGCTCGTTTTGTCGTTGCCCATCTTGCCATTTCTGACCAAAGCGCAACCGTAAAAAGGCCGGACGCCGAGGAGGTCAGCGTCTGGTCTCTGAAGATTCTCCGGTTGTCAGTTTGTTTTCGTGTGCTGTGCCAGTTAGTTATTAGCGATCTTCAGTTCATGCCAGCATTGAAGAATAGCAATAATGTCATAAAAACAGCGAGTAGAAGACCAGCTGTGGTTACCTGATGTCCGGCGGACATTCATTGTTTGCACAAATACCGCGAATCCTGATCCCTGCCAAGACGATCTCCCAGGCTTGTTATTAGTAACTAAATGACCTCAACGCAAATCCTCTCAGGGTCAGATGGAGTGTTGCCACTCCACATATTTGGCCGGATCGCCTTCTTTGATAGAGATATCTCAGTGCTAAAAGCAGCAGCCATCAACAAAGCCCTTTCGGTGGATTGCATGATTACTACGCTGCTGAGCGCGCAAAATGGAGCCAAACGGGAGCTTCACGATGCGCTCCTCCCTCACTAACTCTGGGCTGCAAGCCATATCAACACCCGTTTCGTCGGATCCCTCACAGCCATCTACAATCAGTGATGCGCCCAAGGACCGCTCTCCCGTTGCGACCGGCGGCACAGCTATGTCCGATCCTCGAAGCAACCCTCGCAGTTGTGTGACCTGTCGTCGACGGAAGATTCGATGCAATAAAGTACAGCCCTGCTCCAACTGTGTCAAAGCAAGAGTCGAATGCGTCTTTCCCAAGCCTGGTAGAGCGCCTCGAAAGTCGAAGAAGGGGACAGAAGCGGAACTGTTAGCACGACTGAAAACCCTCGAAGCCGCCGTCAAGAGTATCGGAAAACCAGAAGCTGTCGAGGGCAACTTTGCTGATGAGGCCAAACCTTCGAGTGGGTTGAATGCCAATGGCTGTGCGGAACGGTCTTCGAATAATGCCGAGTTGGATTCTGTAAATGATGAGATGGGCAGACTCGTCGTCAGCGATGACCAAAGCCGGTACATAAGCAACCGGTTTTGGACGAGATTTGGGGATGAGGTAGGCGTTCCTTTCATGAGCTGATGTTGATAGTAGCTCTTTACCAGCTAATAAATCGAAGATTGAGGAATTAAAGAACATGATCGATTGCCCGACGTCAGATGAAGACGACTATCCCTCTCCGGGTGACTCCGCATCTGCCTCTTCGCCATGGACGGGTAATGATGGATTTTTGTTCGGCTTTAGGTCTGCAGCGCATAGCCTACGCGAGTTCCATCTACCGCCGGAGAAATTCGGCATTGTGTGGGAGACATACCTTGAAAATGTTGCTCCAATTGTCCCTATATTTCATCGCCCGAGTTTGAAAAACATGCTATGGAATGCAGTCGCGAATCTCGACTCTGTGAACAAAAATACTGAAGCATTGCTGTTCACAGTGTACTATACCGTCATAACAAGCATGACACCTGAGCAATGTCTATCTCAACTGGGTGAAGATCGTGATGCTGCCCTAAACCGTTACCGATTCGCTGTCGAGCAAGCGCTAGCTAAGGCCAATATACTAAGTACCCATAGTTTGGTGCTCCTTCAAAGCCTTGTTTTATTTTTGATTTGTGTACGCCAAAGCAGCGACTCTCGATATATCCTATCGATGACAGCAATTGCCATTCAAATCGGTCGAGGAATCGGTCTCCACCGTGATGGAGCTACCTTCGGTTTAGCACCACTTGAGACTGAACTGCGGCGGCGACTATGGTTACAAATTTGCCTCCTGGATTTTTGCTGTTCTCTAGATCACGGATGTGATCCGATGGTCCATGAACATTCTTATGATACTCGTCCGCCACTAAACATTAACGATGATGATATATCTCCAGATTCAAAGGAGCCTCCAGAGGAACGAGTGGGATACACAGATATGACTTTCCTTTTGTTTCGTTCCGACATCGTTGTCGTATCAAGACGATTTACCAATGTGCCACCGAGCGCTTCTTGCAAACGGTTTGTGGCCTCCATTTCCCAAAAGGAGCGTGAGGAAATGGTGGAAAATCTCAGCCGGCAGCTTGAGCATAAATACGTGCAGCACTGCGATATGAGCATACCAATTCAATGGGTTTGCGGCGCACTATCGCGTCTAGTTGTAGCGAAATTACTTCTCGTGATCCACCACCCAATGACACGGGAAGATGTGGAAAATTCCGTTCCAGAGGAAACAGAAAATCGGCTCTTCTTTTCTGCAATTGAAATGATTGAATTTGGTCTTTTGCTGGAAACCAACGCTAATACGTCCCAATGGAGATGGCTATTCCGCACTGATACACAATGGCATGCTCTTGCTTATGTGCTATCAAATCTGTGCGTGCGGCAGCCATGCCCTGTCGTGGAGCGAGCCTGGAACGCTGTCAACGCGGCATATAAAGGATTGGAATTAAAAGGCCAACAGAAGGGGGATATGCTCTGGCGGGGAATACGTAAACTTATGGCCCGAGCGCTTCAATTTCGCGAAATGCAGTCGCAACGATCCAGTGCAGGGTTTGGAGGGCATGAGCCATATACTAATGGTTTCCAGCCCTCTAACGACACCTCGCTTTCTCAACCTTTAGCATCAATCACGTATCTGCACCAGCCGCAACAAGCCCCGGTCACGGCAATCAACCTTGCACCAGGGCCTGTAACAGGTTTCAGTCCAGGTGTCGAAAGTTATAATCCTAGCCCAATTGACTTATCAACACTCTCGCCATGGCCCCCTTTACCTCTGGATAGCATGTACGATACAGGAGTTTCAAATATAAACGCCTCGATCACCTCAGCGCCGCCTTCTTGGGACGAATGGAACCGTGTTGTGCGAGAATTTCAACTTGACATCGGAAATGACGGGATGGTAACATCGGGGCAGGCTCCAATTTGGTTTGAATAACCATGATAGTCCAACAATGTCTTTTATGAATACCCCTTTTGTGTATTATGACAAGCCTGCTTGACTTGCCACCGGGAGCGGCACGCTTATCTCCACCTTCGTCGACCTTTGTCATAAGATCATACTGGTGACGAACCAAGTTCAGAAAGACGTCGTTATATATACGTGCTTATCTGCTGTAGTTAACATCTTTTGCCTGAACATCCCACCAAAAAAAATCGGGTTATTCCTGCGTCTGCGCTCACTTGGCCGTTTTGCCTCGAGGGCCCGTTCTTCTCTCGTGTTCAAGCTTTTGTTCAATGAGGTAACTTGCTATTTGTGTCTCGAGTGGGCGATATTTTGGTGAACATGACATCCAATGAACCCGTTTGGCTTGGTTCCATGCATGCGGAAATCGCTGGTCTCGGCAACTCAACTTTCGCCGATGAAAACTGTCGCACCTAACCGGCATCTGGATCCCGAGTGGGTGTGCCAACGTTCAGTCTGTGCGAAGGCTATGCAGGCCGTTTCAAGACTGGTCAATCAGAAGCAGCGCTTGGACAAGCTTTTGTTGCTTCCGCGTCACTCCCCACGCCAGCTCTGCTTCAAGAAGCGACAGGTTTTGAGAGTTGAGTTGATTCACGACAATGCTGGACTGGATTGCAATGATGCGATACGGGGCAATTCTCGTGCCTCGAGCTCCTTCCTGGATAAGTGATTCGAGGTTGTTGCTGCCGTTTTCGGTCGTTTGTTTATCTTGTCGGAAACAGAAGGCACGACCCGCTCGGAGTTATCCACTTTTTAAGCTTTTAGCTTCCACGCCGAGTATTAGTCAGCAGGGCGCGGTCTTGCCGATTTGGTCTTGGCGTTGCTTCTCCTCCTCTCGCGATTCTCAACTTCTCTTCCTCCCAGTTCGTGATTCTGTTCTCAAAGCGCGTGAGATCGATGCGTATCAGTCTGTTCACAGTGGCTGATCCACCGATATATCCTCCCTCAAATGATTTCAAGTGTTTCGCGACTGCCTAGATATCTACTTCGGCATAATATTACCGATAACCGAGCAGAACTGTAGCGGTTCTCTCAAGTTTACTCTGGCGCTATGACCAAACGCACTCCAAAGCTGCCAGTGCAGCAGTTTGTGATACTATGTCAGTACGCTTTCAGTGCATGAAGCTTTCCCAGCTCTGCGCTATGGACCTTGAAAATCAACGCTTGACTAACTACTCTCACTCACATTAGCAATTTGCCGACTTGCTGAGCCCGGTATTTCCAACTGCCCGTCCAACTTCCCATGTTGCTGTTTTGATGATAGGATAAAGAATACTGAGAAATTTTTCGGCCTCCAGTTGTCTTCACATCTGTCTTTCCATACCTTGTAGGCGGCACTTCCATTTCTTTCTCAGCGGTTACATATACATCGTGTCACCGTTTGAGCCTCGGTTATCATTAAGCATGGTATTTCTAACATTGAGCCTTTTATTGTCTCTAGCCTGAAATGATTCACAGTCTCGATGTACCCAAGAAAGATGTTTCTAAATGGGTTGGATTGACCTCCGCCATATTTTCGATATGCCAATGCCTTACCGCAGTCCCATGGGGCAAATTATCAGATCGAATAGGCCGCAAGCCCATTATATTAACGGGTCTTTGTATTACAATGACCTTTAGCATTATCTTCGGTCTCTCGAAGTCTTTGGCAATGGTAATACTTGCGCGCGCATGTATTGGTCTGGGGAACGGCAATGTGGGTATTACTAGAACCATCGTGGCAGAATTGGTCCCCGAGAAGGAGCTTCAGCCCCTTGCCTTTAGTTTGATGCCCCTTGTCTGGACAGTCGGAAGTATATTTGGCCCTGCCTTTGGTGGCGCGCTGGCGAATCCTGCGAAAAAGCATCCTGATCTTTTCGGTCGCAGCGAGTTCTTCAAGAAGTACCCATTTGCTTTACCGAATATGGTCGCATCCATCTTTTTTATTGTCGGAATTGTGACTGGATTTTTGTTTCTTCGAGTAAGCTCTCTTTTCCCCCTCGTTGATCACGGGGTGACGTGTTACTTACTAGCAAGGTTGCAGGAAACATTAGAGTCGAAGAAACATAAACGTGACTATGGTCTGTTGCTTGGTGATGCGTTGGTAAGCGCATGCCGTGGCCGACGAAAAAACACAAAACAATCATTAGCTACTGACGACGAGAGGACACCGCTTCTCAACGGAGATACAGCCTTTCCTTCGGGCAGAAAGAAGAACAAGAAGCATGAAATTCAATCCCGAGACCTTTCATGGGCAGAAATTTTGTCGCCACAGTCTCAGCTTATTCTCCTTTCGAATGCCCTTCTGGGCTTGCATAGCTTGGCGTTTGATTCCGTATTTCCCGTTTTCCTTAATTATCCCGTTGAAGAATCAGGAGGTAATATGAACTTACCATTCAAGTTCTCTAGCGGGTTTGGAATAGGTGAGTAGTTTCTTGGCCCATCCATGCTCGTTGACAGCGTGTATCCCTTACCAGTCACTAATGGCTTCAAATTCCCAGATTCTCAAGCTATTGGAATTCTATACACTCTCAACGGAATCCTTGGCATGTTAATTCAGTTCTTCGTCTTTCCATACACGGCAAATCGCTATGGAGTCCTTAACTGTCTTAAGGTAGTTTCTCTAGGATTCCCGATTGTATATGCCCTGATACCATTTACCGCACTGTTTCCGACGGACGCATCGCGCCAAATTGCTGCATTTATACTTTTGTGCGGTAAACTTGGATGTGTAGTTTTTGCATTTCCGTGCACCACTATACTACTCACCAACTCTGCGCCTAGCGTCCAGGTCCTGGGGACCCTAAATGGCGTGGCAACAAGTGCGGCCGCGATTGGGAGAGCAATAGGCCCTGCGTGCATTGGCGCCATCTTTTCTATTGGTGTTAAGATGGGATACATGATTTTTCCATGGTGGGCACTGGCAATCATATCCTTATTGAGCGCTGTGCCTGTTTTCTGGGTCGTAGAGACCGATGGTTTTGCAGGCGCCACTCCAGACGATGATGATGATGATGACGATAATGACGATGATTTAGCTACAGAGCAGCAGACAGGCTATCTTTCCGATAGGACAGATGATTTGATCGTGGAACAAGTGAACGCCCTGGAAGATCCGAGTTCAGATGCCACGGAAAACGCCAGGCTTAAGGATTTTTTATCGATTGATAATCCGCCCCCAAACCCCCGGCCACACTAAAGGATCAGCTAACGCAGACCCGAAAGAATCCGTGCAGAGCTATTATAAATATATCAAAAAGTTTATATGCAACCATGCCCGTTCAGATGGAAATGAATGATGACCTGAAACTTTGATGAGCTAAAATTACTGGAACGATGCGGGCATATTTGAATTGCATTTTCTTTATCAATTTTGACTCTTTCGTGGATACCCATGTATCATACTAGATTCACAACAAATCAGAGATGTCCAATAAAATAGAGACTTGCACCAAAAATGTTGAATACTTTAACCCTGAGGAAACCCGTAATATATCAGCTCTAGCCAAAGTTCTGCCTTCTACCTAGATTCCATAGTAGAACCAACCCAAAAAATTTTTGAATTTTGAATCAGACGACACGAATAACGCCGTGGAAAACAATAACTGCACGTTGCTAAATAAATTATCATTCAACAGACGAGTTGCATCATCAATCTTGCCAGCGATGATATCTCTCCATTTCTAAACCACACAGGAACATTCTGTTAGTAAAATAAATCTTATGGGCAAGGTAGGAAGGGGGGCAGAGGAAACATCGTACCTCAGCGTTATTGACATCATTATCCTCAAAGCTCTCCACTAGGCCGGGGAATGTCGCCCCGGAGTATCCGGTCCATCGTCCCGGCGCGAAAACGACATGTTTAAACCAGCTCCGGCCGTCCAGACCGTCCGCATGCAAGAACTTCCGCTCGATCAATTTATACTTGTCGTTCGCACCGCGAATCTTGAAATACAGGATGACTTTCTTCCAGTACTGCCACCACGGGACGTCTTCTTCCAACTTGGCGGCAAGCGACGCAGCATAGGCGTCGAACTTGATGGCGGCCTGGCGGAAATGGGCCATGGCATCCTCGAGAGGGCGGAAGTTGAAAGGCGGGGTTGTCGATTTGGCAGCTTTTTGCTTGACGGAATCGAGATATTTGTGCAAGTTAAGGGCATAGTCTGTGGCGTTGAGGGCGAGAACGGGGGTTTCTGAAAGAGAAGCTGCCATCAAAGACCATACTTTGGTCATGGCGACGTGGTAGTGCCATCCCGGATCTCCAAAACGGTCCATCCAGTCGAAGCTATCGTAATTAGAATGATAATGATAGACCGGATCCTGGCCTCTGCCGTCGAATGCCATGTCACTACTTGCAACGCCAGCAAAATCTTGAAAGGCGGTGAAATCGCTACCGCTGCCCATGGGGGTAATGTTCTTGTCCCAAAGATCACGAACAGTCTGGCCCTTGATCGTCTGATTAGGAGACAAGACGAGTCCCGTGGCCTCCAAGATTGTTTTGTGCAAAAGAGGACTCGCGCTAGACTTGAAGTGCGGCCCGGTGGCTGCAACATCAAGATTCAAATATACAACATTCGCCCTCGAAAGCCAGGGTAGATTCTCTTCGACCCATTCTGTAGATCCAATCAGGCCATATTCTTCGCCGTCCCAGCTGGCAAAAACGATGGTTCGTAAAGGCTTCCAGCCTGCTTTTAGAGCTTCCCCAAAACTCCGGATCACTTCATTGAGAGCCGCGGACCCGCCGTTTGGATCTCCTGCGCCACCTGCGACCCACGCGTCACGATGGTTTCCCATGATAATGACTTCGTCGGGGATAGAGCCCTCGATAACACCAATGACGTTCCATAAGGGCGTTGTTACATATTCCTGCTCATTGTTCAGGTTTAGGACAAGGTGCTCGGGGGAGGGACCAATATTGTAGTCCACTCCTTTATGCGAAAGACCACCGCCTTGCCAGTACTCATTGAAGTCCTTGGCGTTTGGCCCATGTCCGTTCAAGGCCTTGAGGAGGGGAATAGCTTCTGCATACGAAAGTGGGAGCGATGGTATTGAGGGGATGTAGTCATGCGGGTCCATACGAGGACAACCGGGCTTAGAAGGGTAGCCAGGAGTAGTCGGGTCACCGGGGGCCTGGCCTACGAAAGAGGGTTAGCACAAACGGAGCTGTATCAAGGCAGAATCGAAAGGTGCGCGCATACTCAAAAACTGGACACTGCCTCTTTGCACCGAACTTGGGTTTCGAGCAGGACCGTCGGGATAGGCTTTGTATCCGTTCAGCTCTGTAACCTCCCCATCTTCCTGCGGATCCGTGTAAATGACCACACCAACCATGCCCAATTCTTGCGCCCGTTTGACCTTGAGCCCGCGGAAACCACGCCCGTATTTAGCCAGTGCGATTTTCCCTTCCAAGCTAACATTGGCCTGGACAAGATTTTCGAAATCGGAGAATGTCCCAAAATTAACGTAAACATATTGTGCCGTGACATTCCCGCTGGCGGAGTAGCCGTGGAATGTAGGAATACGATTCTCCAAGCCGCTGGTGGCATCCTCATCCAACACATCCTCCTTTAGCGTCGCTTCAAACTTGACCTTGACATCCTCTCCATGCTTCTCAATCAGCGCCAGCCTGTGGTCGATCGGGTAATTGAGGTACACATCATACGAGACCAGGCTCGTTTTGGGAACCCCAAGCTCTTCCCACCGTTCCTTTGTCCACAGCGCCTGGCTGAAGTTCTTCCCCGCCAGGTGCGGCCCGGAGGTGTAATACTGGGCCCATTCCCTGATCTTCTTTTCGTTAGGAACAGTCTGCAATATTTCCTGCAGTGCCTTGTACGACAGGCCTTGGCTCCCAGGCCAATCCTTGTGAGGCAGCGGGTGGGCGCCGGGGAGATAATCCCATAGCGAACCGTGTTCACGCGGGAGGAGAGCAAACGGGAGGAGGAAGAGGACGACGCCAACGACGAGGATGGATCCGAGGCAAAAGGTACAGGTTCGCCGGAGCCGTGAGTGCGGATATCGTGGAGGCGGACGCGATACCTGGACGAACAGGAGTGGTGTGGTCTCAGAGCTGGGCATTGCGTCACTTGCTTGCTCCTTCATCCTTCATGGGAGACGAGGAGATGCGGGCATGGGGTCTGGGGAGCAATGATGGTGCGAGAGAGAGGAGGTCGGCGGCTGTCAATCCGGCCTGGGCAAAGCAGTTCTGGTCTCCCAGTCATCGGTTACGGATCGTCACCCGCACGCCCTTTCGTCGTCAACTAGTTAGCTAGTGAGCTCCATTGTTGCTGAGCTCATCCGCCAGTTGATGTAACCCAGTTGACAAATGTACCAATGACGCGGTTTTCGACCAAGCGGTAGCGGACAGAGTAAATATATTCTTGTTGGTCATTGAACACTCGAATTCTAGGGAGTTTTGGGCACTATGATGGGGTATATATTATGCTGAACGGAGTAGTCATTCCATATCTAAAGAACCTTACTCTTACAGGATCATCAACGTAACTACTCCAGAAGATCATGATCAAGATGAAAAAAAAATAAGAGACGAAAGCCTAGATAGATACACTGCTACACAAAGGGGCCTGAGGAGAACTGGGAAGAAATCGGAAAAGGACCAACCATGGCTACTTCACTTGGAAAATACGCTCTTCTACGCCGAAAAGCCAGGAAACTTACATGAGAAACAAGATGCAGTTATATCACGCCTCATTCTTGGTTGCAGGTCTCCCTGGGTGCCTTCTAATAATCAATTTGCCGTGTCAGCGAGGTCAATTTGTCCCGAGAATGTCGACTGGGTGCCATGGCGACAAAACAACAATACCGGACAGCAATGTACCCACGAAAAAAAAAAGTGCAATTCTCGCGCCCTGGTAAGATACGGCTAGGTGTTGCGTTCGCCTTTTCTTGCCGTTGCATCCGATTGTACCACGCAATTCCGCGAGAGAAGCGTGAGAAGTGGCTGGCTTGATGGTCTGCGGCGGACATACACCTGCGCACCGCAAAAAGTTTTCTGCTGATCAACCTTGGCTCTAGGAAGAGAGATAGTGTAGAATTTTAAGTCGAAGGACTTAGCTGGCACGCTGAGATTATCTTTCCCCCAAAAAATTACACCTGCGCAAGAAACCGACATGGATAGGAAGTAGGAGGAGAAATGGATGCAGGCGGGGTCAAGGTGATCGATAATTCCATGCATCCTCCTCTACTCTGGAGGATTTACAATTTCATCCGACGCATCAACGGGTCTCGCAACTGCGCCAGTAGTTGCATCTCGAAGCACTGTCTCTTCTCTGCGTTCGGGAACAAATGCGTACCTAGGCAATTTCGCCATCTTTTCCTCTGGGCTGACTGCACTGTCAGAATACACCAATCTCGAAGCTTTCGCTTTTTCCTTTTTGGCAGGCTTCCCTTCCGGTGCCTCTTCCGGTGCCGGTGTCGGGGTAGGCTTCTGAGCTAGCTCGTCGGCCCGCTTGGACTCCTCAGATATCAACCGATCAGCTGCGGTCGCGGCGTTTTCCACTCCGGCTTCAGTGCCTGGAACTTGAGGCGCATGGGGTGGCGGAATGGGCATTTGTCCATGGTGCATCTGCTGCAATTGCCATGAATTAACTTGCGGTGGGGAGAAGCTTGGTCTCTGAGGGAGACCAGGAGCGGCAGGGAGACTTGGTGGTCGAGGGGGCATTGAGATTGCTGCTTGTGGAGGTGTATGGGCTCCCATGTGTGGCGGCTGTTGTTGGAAGGGCAAAGGAGGAGTGGTGGAAACGACAGGGTTTTGCGGGGCAAGTGCGGGCTGGTACTGTGACGGGGACATGGCGGGCGATGAATACTGGGCGGGGTACTGCTGTCCGATGATCGGAAGCTGCTGGTATCCAGGAGACGGATATTCTGGCTGTTTCTGATATGTTTGTGGCGGTTGTTGATAAGCAGCAGGCTGCCCAAACTGTTGCGGGTAAGGGTACTGCTGAGCAGAGCCGTTCGTGGGGGTCGGATATTGCGGAGTTGCCTGTTGAGTAAAGCAAACAAATGAGAAACAAAGCAGGCGAACAGATCATTCCATCGATGACTTACATATGAACTTCCGGCATGCAAGCCCTGATCAGTACTCACAGGCGTGGCACCCCCGCTACTAGTCCCCGCCGCCTTCTCCGCCAACTTCGCTTTATGCTCAGCCAACCGCTTCTTCAGATCCGACGCACTTTCGAGCTTTGGCTTTTTCGTTTGAGCGCCAGATGGCATTCCCGGAGCAGGGTTCCCGGTCACCGCACGTCGTTCCGCCTCAGCCTGATGGTACTGAGTGATGACTCGCTGATTATGAGCCTGCAGGACATCCTCCGGGACGCCTTCCATTCCAAAAATCTCAATATCCAAACTTGACCGGTTAGGCAGCGCATTGTCAACGGCCGACAGTTGTTCCTTGTGGACTTGGCTCATGTGAACGGATAAACCTGTATTGTTGAAAAAGAAGTGAACAGTCAGACGAAATCAGACCAAGCTGTTTTTCTCATCTCTGTGCCTATGGCGTGGGACAAAAAAGGCATAACCACTTACCACCAGCAGTATTTAACCTCCTTCCACAGCGATCGCATTTGAAATGTTTTGCTTTCTGATGCGAGATGAGGATCTTGAGATCGTCAAAGTCGCGTTCGCAGTAGTAGCACCAGGGCCGACTGAGGACTTCCTCAAGGTCGGGATGGCCGCGCTTTTTCTTTCCCATGATGAAGGAGCCGGACGTCCCAGAAGCACAGTGAAAGCAGCGTGGTGCTTGGAAGCGATGCTTTTTCGTTCCTGCAAGGCTGCTTGCTTTGCGCAGAGGGATGGGTTGACCGTTGCTGGCACAGTCGATTTGATGTTCAGTTGAAAAAGGGCCCTCACGTGATTCCCAAGCAAGCAGAAAAGAAAGAGCCGTTTTCACAAACTAGAAGTCACATAATATATCAAAAGCAAAAATGTCATTGAATATTGTACACTCGGTTTTCCTGGATCATAGCGCTGCAGGTATCCTCCTCATGTTCCCCAATGTCGCTATCAATCAATCCACATTTATCATTCACCAGGCTCCCAATGTGCTCTGCCTGTATGCATCCCATCTGTTGCTTAAAGATAATTCGAAAACAAGAAGAGCAAAGCTAGCTTCTCCAGCAACGATATCAATAAACCCAATGCGCCCGCTAAAACAAACCAATAACAATAACAAGAAGGGGACAGGGCCCAGTAACCTGAAAGCACCCAGATCATCTCGTGAAATCTGAAAGCATATGCAAATCCAGCTGCATGGAAAAAACAAGAAACCATCACAAAGGGGGAAAAGTGATTGTATCGCAGAAGAAAAAAAAAGCTCTATTGCCCATTCTGCATCGATGCTGGATACGTAGGGTTGCCCAGAGTCCCGGTCGCCGGGGTTACAGAGGTTGGTGGAACCATAGTGCTTGGAGCTTGCATCGCAGGCATAGGGACTGGTGAATTGGCTTCAGACACTGCTCTGGGCTTTGCCACCGCCCGTTTCGTTTTCTTTGGGATGGGTGTTGAAGCCGTCGTGTTCGCCGGCTCGCTCTCGGTCTCGAGCTTGCGTTTCCTTCCCGACGAGGCTTTCTGCGCAGCATCAGCTGCAGCTTGGGCTGCCTTGTCCGCTTCAATCTGCGCTTTTGTCCTTTTCGGGTTTCGAGTTCGACCTTCGGAGTTGAATTTGGCCCAGTGACGGATCATCGCTTCTGTTCTCTTCGGATGCTTCGATTGCCTGATCTTCTCTAGGTTCTTGGGATCAAGCAGGGGATCTTCGTATGTTGGCGCAGGCCCAGGCGTAGAAGTAGGAGTCGTTACAGTTGTCGTGGCCCCAGTTGGAGGAACACTGGTAGGTGCAGCGCGAGAACGGTTGGGACCAAGAGCAGAAGGCTTGGTTACCCTGGAGCGTGTCGTCTTCGCAATAGTTGGACCCGCGGAGTTCGATATCTTTCCGGATCGGGTCCTTCTTTTCGACCGTCCAGCATATAAGGAGTTTGGCGTTGCTGATGCTTCCGGCGACTGGGTACGAGTGCCAATGGATGGAGTTGGGCTTGACCTTTCTGTCAATGCCTGAGATCCCTCCCTTGTAGTTGGATATCTAGAGCCACCGTAGCGTGTGACCCTTTTGCCGCCGTGTCGTCCATTGGTGGCTTCTCCGGAGGTCGTGGTCGTCTCGACCTTTCGTTTAGCCTCTGGTGGCGGCGGTGGCCTTATTCTCGGTACATACTCCACGCCATCTTTGACAATCGGTGTCCAGCCATCAACATTATACGGGTCGGTGGCAGCCGCTGTCATCTTTTTCATTTGATCCGTGGTAGGCTTGAAACCACCTTGGAGAAACGGGTTTTGATTGCCAACCTTGCTAGGTCGAGAATCATATTTGTATCCGTACAGTTTAGCCTCTTTTTTGTCTTCAAAGACCTGAAAGCTTTCCGTCTTCCTCGGATCTACGGTCTTTTTGAGCACTCTGCGAGTTGCCCATCTGGATAATTCATCAACAGCCATATATTCATCCTGCCAAACTTCAAGAGCTTTCGCTGCATTTGCAGTGATGGCGTAAAGCTCTTCTGTGGAATGGGAATCGGGGTTTTTGAGAAGATCGACGTATATCTCGGGGTCGGTGATGGATAGGAAGCTTCCATGCTCAGCCTCCTCTGCTTCATACGGCTTTGGTCGGTCAAACCCATCAAATAGCCGTTTCCACATGGATTCAAGTTCATCCTTTTCTCCGGAGTAGTCCTTTGTAAAGTCTCGCACGTCATGAAACTTCCAACCAAGTGCAATGCGCTCCTCGACCCCGGTAGCGATCTGACGACCACCGGTCTGCGCTGGTTGGCGCGCCTGTTTGGTCTCCTGAAGCAGCTTTTCCGCAACAGAAGTGCCTTCGCTGGCGATATGTCTAGAATCAGCAGTGACATTTGGGTGCGCGCTCTTCATATGCAGCTTGAGGGCTTCGGCAGGTAGCATTTCGAAGGTCGAATTAAATTCTTTTGAGCACCACACGCACTTGATTCCTGGGTGCGTGTTAAGCGGGCTGAATTGCGAAGAAGATGAAGGTGGGCGAGAGGATTCATCAGAGTCGGGTTGCTGGTAATTGGATGAAGGAGTTGCTGGTATATCAGCACTGCTGCCACCCACCTCGCCATCTTCTTGCGCCTGATGCGACATGATGGGAGGTTATATCATAAATGGTTCTGTGGCGCTGGTTAGCAGCCGGTATGTATTGATGGGTTTCAATCGGCTGGCGTAGAAGTAGGCCCGAGAAGAGAACTTTGTATGAAAAAATAACAAAGGAGATCAACCAGACTCAATGCTTGGCCGTTTGGAACAGCGACAAACACAATCAGAAGAAGCAAAGACGACAAGATGGATTGCAGGGAAGGCTGGGGATTTCGGGTATAGAAAACCAAAAATGACAAGCTCAAATGGCATAGATCTCAGCCGCAGGGGGATAATGGTCTAAACGGGGAAGAGTTTCGATCAAAAGTATGAAAAGTTTGAAAGATATGAATCGTACCTTGGAACTAGGTATCTGTCTAGAGTAGAAATGGCCAGCGACAGCAATGATCGACCGTCGGAATTTGTTGTGCTGGTAGTTAAGAATTCGTCGAATTTGTTGGACGGCGAAGATAGATGGATCAAACAAGAAGAATAGGAGCCAGTCGGTGCTCTGGCACTCGATATCAAGGCGCAAGAATAACCAAGGGCAATAGCGCAGCAGGGCAGATGTAGGAGCAGTCTGTGAGAGGAAGTATACGGCTCAAATCATCAAGGTTTTGGGGGATCTAGTTAATAGAGGAGGGTGGCAAGAACTCGGTAGGGTCAAAGGGAGCGAAAAAAGAGTTTTGCAGGGCGACGGAGTCAGAAACAAGCGAGCGACAATAACACATTGACGGCCATTGTGCTGCATTCATTGAGGGAGGAAAAGGGAATTTAGCGAAACCGAGCCATGATGCTTGCCAATGTCTTTTTTGCAGAACTAGATAAATCATAATCGGATTGTTGTCATCACTAACAGCTAACTAACCAGCTAATCACCGCTCCGGGCTCTCAGACGGGTATAGCGCTGTGTTTCGAGATAATTTACTAAGCCGAGAGGACGAGTGTAACATCAGAATTATCCTCCCTCTCAGATCCCTCTCAACAAGTATATTGTTGGGCTTACATCTTGATTAATATAGATATAAATACAAGGTCTCCACTAGCAATTGAATCCAAGACGGCTTGTCATGGCTTTGAATAGCACTTTAGATCTCCTTCCATTGCATATGCCAGCCTTATTGCACCGGTTGATTGGCCTAAGTATGAAATAATCCTTTTAGGCGCCCATAGATCAATCAGTCTTTCGTTAATGATCATATCGCGGTACATCTGATTGTATGGATCATTATTCGGAATAACCTCTGGATGTTCTACAATGGTATCTTCGTCGATTTCACAGATGACTCCGGGAGAACCAATCGATATACATTTCGGTGGGTGCCTCTCATGCAAGATTATCTCGTCACCAGGCTTTTTGGCTGGCCCTCTAGGTGATTTGCCAGCAAACCGGATTACTAAGATCTTCCAGTATCCTGTGCAGGTCTCTGCTATGGTCAAAGACCACCTTGAAGTATTTCGGGAGGTCTTCGGTTGCGCACTGCCATGGGTCTTGTGCGATGGGTGTCTAAATTTTGAGTCTCACGATCATAAATGCTGCAGAGGCGCTCTCAGCCCTATCAATGTAGGATCACATCTAAAAAGAGCAGCCCAAACGGCCTCGCTGCCTCCATGCACCCAAGGACCTCCCGACTTCTCTCAGCCTTGCCATATTGGTTGGGCAGGTCAGTTCCCTTGACTGCAAAGTGAGATGATCCTGACCCACCATGTTTACTGGCTGGATGGCGAGGTTGCTGTAGCATGCTCACTCTATAGGGACTGCTGCTGCAAACCCGAGAAGCTGATCCCCAGTCAGACAATCCAGCGTGAACGGCAGCGCTAGATGCAAGCGTCTATGATGGTCCAGCAATGTACAACCCTCCGCGGAATGGAAGGGAGCATGTTGACTCCGGGTATAAATATGTTCCTCTCCACCTCAATCTTAGAAGTCGAAAGCCAGAATCCAAGTTTCCCCCGAACCGCGTATCAGGATGGCTTGTGTCGTCCGGTCGTTCCTTGTGGCCCACGACCACGACCTCGACCACAAATCTGTGTTGGAGCGGGCAAATGACATGGCACGATCACCACTGCAAGGCTGATTGGCAGGCTTCAAACTGCAAAGGCGCGTAGATGGATGTGTGCTGCAATGGTTTCAGATTAAATTCATCTGCGCAAGCGAGGACCTAGAAAACTAGATATCGGGTGTATTCAAAAGCAAACGCTGTACAACCGGTCTGGGATTTGCAGCCAATTAATCGGAGCCCTCATTCTATCTGTTCATCTCTCCGACATCCAGCGCAACCAAGAACCGACTGACACAATTGTACGCCGCGGCAGTAGCGGTAATCTCCACAATCTCCTTCTCGCTGAACAGCTCCTTCATCTCTGCGAAAATCGCATCCGGCACCTTCACCGTCTTCGTCATCGCCTCTGTATATCGAAACACCGCAGCCTGTTTCCGGTCAAAGAGCGCCGTGAGCTCAGCGTCCGTCGGCGTCGTCGCGCTCTTCACCATCTCCATCATCGCATCGCTAAACCCCGACTCTGCCAGGATGGGCGCATGGTGTTTCCACTCAAACCAGGCCTCGTTGAGCGTCGCGACGCGACAGATGGCGATCTCGCGGATGTCTACCGGGAGGGACGTTCGGGTTCGGATGGCGCCCAGGAAGGCGTTCCAACCGTCGGCGACGGGGAAAGAGTGGAGGAGAGCGAGATCGAGGGGCAGCAGGCCGCTTGCACCTCTGCGGTCCTGGACCTTTTGGAGGATTGAGGCCTCCTCGTCGGTGGTGGTTGGAGGGGGGTTGGCGGTGTATGGAATTTTCATGGTTGCGGAAACGCCGTGATGCGGTTAACCGGGTGTTTGGAAGCTTAATCTAGACACTTCACAACGAGCCTCGTTGAAATGGTATTAATCTATTATAGATAGATCAAAATATAGGAATAACCAGGTAGAGTAATATACAAAATACTGGAGCCCCGCGTCGGAATGTGCGCCGCTTGGATAACGGAACTGCTCGGCATTTTCCCGCGCTGGCAGGTTGCCCGGATAAAGGGCTGTCCCGCTAAACAGATTCCCGATTCCATTTGAACGCACTTTGCTAGAGACGATTTATTCGGCAACCCTTGGGCCAGCGAGGTTCGTTCGTGCGCCTCGCCCCGATGATCCTTGGAAACAGCACACGTTTTGTCGTATCAAATCAAATCTCATCTGCATCCTAAACAAGTGCTGGGAATCGATATATCTCGCGACATGCATGAGCTTGCGCCAAGCCACTAACCGCGAGCCCGGCCTTCTCCAGACTCAGCGGCTTGGCAGCATCACAGAACATCACTTGACACGCATCTCCCACAGCTCGGACAGCTCGGGAATTTGCAGGAATACAGGCTAGCTGATGGACAATCCACTGACGCCACTTTTGATGAATCTGCCTGGACTGTCATAACACAGCACAAAGCTCAAACGATGTCGAAGAAACCCGTCCCTACTGACGCCGAGCTTCTCGCCCAGTTCGATGACCTGAATGTTGACAATGCCGGCGTTGACAATGCCTCCGCAACGGAGCCCCAGGACAGTGCGGACCAAGATGTCCTAGCTGAGCTCCAAAACCTCGCTTCACAGAGACCGATGAGCCGGCCTTCCACACCCCAGTCAAAGAGCGTCTCCACGACCACACCGCCCGCCGATAGATCGAGTGAGGAGAAGACCCTGTCGAGAAAATCAGGCGACAGCACAAGACCGTACCATAAGAGCATGACTCCAGCGGATACAACGTCGGAGGAAGCTGGATCAACCCCCATCACACCGGATCCTCAGCCCAAGAGCGCCGGGGGTGGTTGGTGGGGTGGGATTTTTGCGACTGCCAGTGCGGCGATGAAGCAGGCCGAGGCTGCCGTGAAAGAGATTCAAAAAAACGAAGAAGCTCAACGGTGGGCGGATCAGGTCCGGGGGAATGTTGGTGTGCTCAGGGGCTTAGGTATGTCCGCTGTCCAGTTCGGCTTCGTTTCCCACTGCTTACATCCAACCCTGTACTAGGCGGAGAATTAAAGACCCTCGCGCTGCCTACGTTCACTTCTTTTATTCACACTCTAGCTCCTCCCATTTCATCCCACGAACGACTTCAGATTCATATTACCCATGATCTCCGAGGGTATCCGTCCCTCGATTCTTTGATCTATAACGTTTTTGCGCGTGTCATGGCACAGGTTGAGGGAGGTGATCTCCTGGTGGTTCAACGGGGCCAAGAATCTGGGCCTAAACGGGGTTTGGAATCCTCAGCATCTCAAAGATCTACTGCTGGTTGGAATGATGGCCCCTGGTGGCGCTACGTGTCATCCGACCAGCCTCGTTCGATATCTGCTATCAAGGGTGCAGTGGCGGCCACAAAACTTGCCCGAGCGAGTGCAGAAGCCTATGCAAACGATCATTATGCTGCCCGAGGCGGTGTTGAAGAAGCTGCAAGACAGGCGTCCGAAATATTGTCAGAATCTAACCCCGTTCGCAACAGTGACATCTTCCTCTCCATCCAAGCCCTGACTCAGCCTGCCTCGTCGGAATACTTTCAAGCTGGGCCCAGCGGCGAAGCAGAGAACACTTCCGGTGTAGTTGAGCCAAGCGCAGATGTTGAGGAAGAGATCTCGTTCGCTTTCTATCTCCATGACCCGGTCCACGGAATCGCATTCCATACCATTTCTCAATCCATTCCGCAAAAGTGGATTGATTGGCTTGATGCACCCGCACCTGAATCCAACTTCAACGCGCCAGAGACTACCCAATATTTCGTCCCTGAAACCATTGCAGAGATTATTGAGAGTGGAGGGGTTGATCCTCGTGAATGGGTGGCAGAATGGGTTGAGGATGCGCTTACTCTAGGCGTGGGTGTTATTGCACAGCGTTATGTTGCCCGCAGAATGGGTGTCGGCGAGGGCGGAGTTGGCAAGGGGAAGATGAAAGCCGAACAGGCGACAGTAGTGGAAAGCGGAGCCGGTGAAGCTGCAAGGGCTATTTGATACCTTGAAGTTTGCGCGCTAAGAAGAGCTTTATAAGAAGAGCTTTATAATGACCCATGTTCCCCGTTACTTCTCGTCATACTTTTAATTCTCTGCCTATATCGCCGATAACCATCCTACACACCCTTGATTTCAAACAATATTTCTTGAACCTCAAACTTGCATTGTGTTTGAAGAGTAATAATATCAAACTTCCGGCCCTGCCCACTGCAGAGATGCTTACATAACTACCCTAGCCCCCCGAGTCCTCAGATGACACCATCCCGCTCTGTGAGGCATTTTCGTGACACAGCAACATATATCAACCTCATCTTCTACGCTCACGGTGTTCTAGACAGTCACAAACACACCGTGATTTCTGGTTGATCTCCTTGCGACCCAATCCGAGGAAACCAAATTCAGCGGTCCGTGGTATGCCCATTCTGGCACTGTTGAGGTTTTTTCTGGTCAACCCAACTGGGGAACCGTGCTATTGGACTTCTGGTGATGGCTTTTTGTTCTCATGCCTTTTGTGACTCTGGGAGTGGAGCGGATCATTATGCCGCTCTCCGCTATCGGGGGCAGGGGTTTAGTCGAGCCCGCCAAAGAGCTATTATGCACCTACAAAGTGCCCCGTGCAAGAGATTTCTTTGCATGGCCTGGAAATATTTTTTCTCTCTCTTTCCTTTTTTTTTTCCTACACCGATACCTATCTCCTCATCGTTAGACACGGCCACCAACATTGGACTCTGTTCTGTGTTTACTCTCGTCTACCTGATATTGTGATAGCTTCGTGATTCCGCCCGCATCCCGGCCCCTCACTTGCATTAGCGCAAATCTGCTGCTGAGCGTTTCTTTCTGGGGGCAAATCGGGCTTCAAAACTGTGATCAGAAGCCACAGATTCCAAATCAGTCCAGGGAACGGGGCAAACCTTTTTGCCTTTTTGTAAAGGCTTGCTTTCCAAGTGCTCCGTACGTTCAAGCCGTATAGAAGTCACTCGCTCCAGCGTCGTTCCAGGTTTTCGATTTGAATCAAAACAATCACGCATGCCGTTTGATTTCTTCGAGGACGGTTGACCAGGGACCGTTTGGACCTCTGGCATTTAGTATGACCCCCGCTGTTCGAGATACAATAATGCGGGACCTGGATTTGGTAGATCAATGGAATCCGTCGACAAGTGGGCAATATCCCAACATCAAACGGCATCATACCCAGAAGCCAGATGCACAAATGTCGAACCAAGTACTACAGCATTTAAAAGCTGCCTATGGCTTAGAAGAAGATGCCCCCGCGATGGTACATGCTTGGCCCCGATCGCTGAACCATCCTGAACATAAGTATGCAACCCCTATAACGCTGAACAAGATGTCGAGATTCTGAGAGAGTATTGGCAGGGTCTCCGGAATGCAGGATTTCTTTACCTTCGAACAACTTACGAAAATGCCCGAATACTGGCCCTTTGATTATCACACCTGGGAGCAGGAGCCTCGTATACCGGAGTGGGAGTCGAGTATGGCCAGCAGTGAACACCCGCTTCCGACAGCCCCATGCTATTTCAGTACCGTGACACCCCTTGGTGAAATCGACACACTTTCGCGTAGCCTAATGCAGACACCTGATGCCCATTGCACTGGAGGCAGTACTTTGCCGCGTAACCTGAAGGAAGATATCAGCCAAGGAATTTCAAATTCGTGGCCAGTAAATACCGGCGCAATGAGCTTTTGCATACCCGAAAGGCCCCAACATTCACTAGAGGTTCATGACCGAAACTATAAGCTAAAGGGGCCCAAAAGCACCGGAAGTTTGTTGTTCGGAGCTCATGAAGGCCTTGTTCATAGAGTATCAACTGCAACTAACAACATAGCTCAAGATATACAAAGTCTTCAGCTAAATCCATCTTGTTTCTCGGAATTAACTCGAGCTTCCGATAGGCATGAGTTGAAATCGAGTTCAGATCCGTCAGCGTCTGGGTCTGATTCTCCTCCGAGTCCCGTTGGATCATTGAATAAGCCGTCGAATGACGGAGAGCAATTCTGTGCTTCTGGAAGTTCATCGGATAATCGAACCAAACACTCGAGTCTGCAGGGATGTCAAAACTCCAGGGAACAAGCATCAAGAGTAACCGTTTCAAAAGGATCACCGCACTCAGGCAAACGGAAGTCTTTTCTCCCGGGGATACAACAGAAAACATCTGATATCAGGTCAAGAGCCTCGGAGAGGGAGCGGAAGAAAAGCAATGGGGCTCACACGAGGGCGATAGCAATACCAAAAGCATCTTTTCAAATAGTTCAGGAAGATGGTAAAGGAGGTTCAATCACGAATTCGCCGCAAATATTCCCGATTATCAGGGCGCGTCGACAGGGGCCTTTGTCAGCTGATGGGAGGCGCGACGCAGCATTGAGAAGAAAGGATAAAAGTGTCTGTCTCTGGTGCCGGTTATCCAAGAAAAAGGTATGGAACTCATCCGCAGTAGTTTTGTTGCAGCTTGGAACTGACGAGGACACCTTTAGTGCTCTGGTCAAAACCCGTGCACCGCATGTGTGGAACAGGTCAAACCTGTAATTGCCGAGCAGCCATGCGTACGTGCGGACTTTTTCCAAATCGTAGAATCGGGGACCTGCAATTACATCTGTAAGGACCCATCCCGTTCATTTTCGCTCTTTGCTATTCTAACTGCGTTCCTTAGCACAACGTGCTGTCAATCACCTTACTCTGGATGGCCGGTCGAGGCGCCGCATGGAGCTACCGTCCACACTTGACTTCGAGCAATTTATCTCCTCCCTAGAGGAACGGCAGGGAAAATTCAACATCCGTGTTCGACAGGCTTGGGGGACGCTCTGCATTTTGGATTTGAAGGAGTCTTATGACTTCTTGAAGAATTGTCCAGCAAGCCAAGACCAGAGATTGTTTGATTTGCGAGCATTTATCGACAACCACGTCCTGAAGTTTAATAACTGGCAGAAATGTATCAAGGGGTGCAATCCTACTGGGGATGTGATCGTAAGTGGCCATCGAATCCCAAGGTTAGGTAGCAAAGACACTAATTCTACCGCTGGGCTTCCAGTCCCTCCTGTCAAAATGGAACAACATGCCCAGTCGCGCTAGTTATGATTTCATCCCTCAGTCAGAGGGTATTCTAGACCGTCCAATGAACATTGAAGATCCGAACGATCGGATAGAGATCCTACTGGCCGCCCAGCTATCTCAGATATTTTGTCGCAAACTCGAAGTGGATGGTTATAGGGTTCTCCAACACGCTCTTAACAAAAACAAGTGGGACGATATTCCCTACGAGTCCTTTCTCAAATTTGTGTCGCAGTTGGGCCACATCCTCGTGAGCCTTCGTTGGAGAGTGTCGTGGTGGGAACTCCTCGGCGACGGCGGAACGAAACCGGACATCCACAAGGAACGATACGAGGACCGAGTGAAAGGTCTCTGCAAAGTGTTGTATTTTTATTATGTGTCTGTGAAGCTCAAGCTGCCATCATGGATGACACCGGGCGAGCTTGACGGTGTCTGGTCCACTTATGCGGACGCAGACCAAGTTTGGGACGATTTCCCTTCGGTGGCTACTATTGAAGGGTTCGAAATGTGGATGCAAAGAGGCAAAGCACTTCTTAAACAAGCTGGAGTACGGGACCGTATTTCAAATATATGAATGCCAATAGAGACAGAGGCTCCAGGATTGGTAGAATTCTAGGGTATGGGAATATCACATGTAGGAATACCAGCTCTAATCGACAAGGTACAATGGCACGCTTGAATGGCTGTGACAAAAAAGCTCTCCCTCATATTGTCTCCCGGAATCGTAGTTCGAAGAGGGCCGTGGTAACAGAGAAACAAAAAGCTCCAATCTGCTTTTTTATATATGGCTAAGTGGACGAGAGTCCAACGCTATGTTTCGGCCCGCAAGATGCAAGTCAAAATCTTAGTTGTTTGCATTAATGACCACGACGTACGTTGACGCCATACCAAGGCATGGTGGAGGTTGTCATAAGTGCTCACCTGGCTACTCTTTTGCGGCCAGGTGCAAGTTTGTCACCGTTCCGATGTTCAAAACCGGAGGTGCAGAAATGTAGGCCTAACTAGGCGCAGCACGATCCACCAGGCAAGGATACCACCGCTCCTTTGAATACAGTCGCCGAAGATCAGTATCGTTTTCAATTCTATGTTCCCGGCAATCCAGCCATCACCACTCATTTCTTCTTGCCAGTGCCATCTTTCTTCCCCCCACGGAGTAGTTCCAAGTGACCTGCTTTCTCAGCGAGGTTTCGTTCCATTTTAGCGGTAAGACCGGCGGAGAGTTTCTAAAGACAGCCCATGGCGTCAGCTTTCCCGTTTCGTGTCCGCGATGTACCAGGTTGATGGCGAACAGGCCTAGGATGATGTTGCACACCTTTGTTAATTTTTTCTGCTTGACCAGGGCCGCTTTTTTGGGGGCAATTGCACGGGCACCCTTTTTAGGGCCCAGGGCGGACGGTCTATCAAAAATTGGCGGTTAGTCTTTGGCCGGTGTGTTGAGGGAGATGGACAGGGTGTTAGGAACGGCCAACCTTTTGGCAGTGGAAGATGCCGACTTCGACTTCTTGACCGCTCCTTGGGCCATTATTGCTAGAAGACAGGACAATCGCCGAACACGCAATACAAACCCGTGAACAGCTCTGCGTTGTTGAAGTCTGTACTCGTCAATCAGAGTGGAAGCCCAAAAATAATGCCGCCGAGGAATTTTTGACCGCCTTTCAGCACGTGATACTGATTTGTTTGCTTTGTTTGCGCTTCAATCGTCTCCTGCCATTGAGGCCCATTAATTGGATATGATTGGGGGTTTTCACATGAGAATAGCTCTATTGTGTTAGACGCGGATCGACCACCCCTCCACCTCGTCGCCTCGCCCATGTGTCACAATAATATCAATCCCGATGTTTTTGCTGGACCAAATTGGGATGAAAATGCGCAAATTGCCGAGTGGAGCAGGAACCCACTGTGTTCTTGGCAGGAACCACATGCCAAACAAACAAAAGCGGAAACAACAAACAAAAACATCGGCTTCAGAGGGAAACAACGAGCAAGACTGCCTTGGGAAGGTGCCCTGGGCAACACCGCAACTCCTCCGCTTGCAGCAATCCTCGAACCTCAACCTTCGGGACTGCTTGACGGGCATCGTGCAGTCTGCATTTGCACAGGCCCAACCCTGAACCCATTAAAGACGCAACTGATGATTCCTCGGCTGATGGCTGTTCTATGATCTTGTCCGCCCAAGGATCTCCCGGCAATTGACCAATCGGCGCCGCCGTTCTTTCTCGAGTCCCTTCAGACGCGATATGGAGACAAGACGACGTCGAATAAGACGGCTGCCTCATTTCCCAAACTATGGACTCCAGTATCCTGTCCGATCCTGATTCCCCCTTATCGCGCTCCTCCACATCCTCCCCGCGTGATAAACAGCGACGAAGCCCTTCCTCTCAGCGGAGCAGTTCCTTTCTCACCCCCAATCGTTCTCCTTGCACGTCGCCGACGCTGCGCTCATTCGACTCTCCGTTTAGTCGACAGAATCGACGGCTGCAGCTACGCAATGCTGGCTTTCGCGGCGGCTTGCTTCCTGCCCATCGACCGATAAGTCCTCAATTCGCAGTCCAGAAGAGCCTTGCTGGGCTGCGAGAACGAGACGAGGATAAAGAAAATTGCAGTGTGGAAAACGGGCGCCTTGTGATAGGGAGCGATGAAATAGAAGCGGATGTATCACAAAGAAAATCTACAAGGGTTCTACGGGAGATTCAGATTTCTAATCAACGCCGCAAGCCGCAGCCAGCGCGTCCTTTCGTCTCTACGCTGTTTCAAGAATTGGACAAGGACGACACGATAGCCGCGGACGCTTCGCACCTGCGTTTCGACAATTCCCGTCCCAAAACACCTCTTTTGGAACCTTTTTCTCCAGAAGCAACGATGCGGCCAAATAACCTATCACCTTTTACAGATAGACTCCCTTCCACGGGTTTTGATCGTCAGAAGCGGCCAACTTCGACTCGGATCGTCAGCCGCGGGACGTCTCGATACATAGAACATTTAGAGACTCAACTGGCTGCCTCGTTAAGCCGCACCGATTCTGGCGATTCTCCAACGGCCAATAATCATGCATCGAAATATAAGGCCCTGAGTACTGAACACAAACTCTTGAAGCAGGAGCTCTCGGAGTGGGAGGATCGGTTTGAGGATCGATTGAAGGAGGAAATGGCCGTGATGATTGACCGGGAATCCCAGTTGCGATCAAAACTACGTTTGTTGGAGCGAGAGGTGGAGACCAAAGATAACAAAATCAAGGAACTCCAATGGGAAGCTGAGATGGATCATCAGCGGCTGCGAAGCCTGGAGGCCGTCAATTCGACCAACAGGAGTCTTGAGAAGAGAGTCGACGTGCTGACAGGTCTGCTTGCGCAATCTCCAGCGAAATCAGAACAAGGTTGTAGGACAAATATTGGATCCGAATTTATCTCCCCGGACGACGACCCAATTCGTCGGACCCCCAGGCCCAGATCGATGTTTTCTCGGATACCTCTGTCGCCAATCCGGCGACCGCTTTTCCAGCCCTTGATGATGCCTGAATCGGATCCCCAGGATACCGATGGCGGCCCGGATGCTCCCAGCGAAATTCCTGACCTCGACATCAATTATATAGAAACAGCGACCTATCGAAGACCAATGTCAGAATTAGGCTCGCTCGACTCTGGCCTGGGTGATTCCTGTTCCATGGCATCGACACGCCTGTACAACTCTCAACGATCATCCACGATTTCCCAGTTATCTAGCCCATCTCTCTGGGGGACCGCTTTCCCACTGCCACTCGACCTTCCACGACGACACCGGAGAATGCGACGGTTCCCCTCAGGGTCCTGTACATTAAAGCCATTCATCCTACCTGCTACCTCATCTCTGTTGTCACCGTCGACCCCAAGTTATCCGGCTGACAACAATGATTACGCAACTCATTCTCGTACTTATTCGGCGAACGAATGGCACAGCCCTTCAAACTTTGTTCAGTTTCACGAAGATACCCTCAATGCTCTAGAAGGGAACAATAACCAGTATCAATCCTTCGAGGAGGCGATATCTGGTCATGAGTTGTCTGACCCCGCAGAGGTCCCATATGGAGGCGGTCCTTTTGACGAAGAGTACGAGGATGGCTGCTTTCCCAACGGCCATCTACACCCATCAGGATTCTTCGAAACACCGACTCGTCATTCGCGTCCGGATCCTGAGCCATCCAAACGGCTGTCTTATCATGGAGTGACGAACGATTCGTATTCTCCCGCAGCTATGACTGTCGTTGTACACGGCGGATCCTACCGCAAGAACAAACGCGACTTGGTTCCCGGGGGCATCCAGAGCTCTGAGACTAGTCCGCTTGAATCAAGGCAATTTAGCTCTGCCAAATCACAGGCAGGACCGAGCCCTGAAAACACTTTTGGAGACTCGCATTGGTTCCGCGACATCATGCGTGGCTCGATCGTCCTTGCAAAGCGTATCCTGTTCAACTCATGGCACTCTAATTGGAAGAAGATAGGGAAACTACCCTGGTGGGTTCTTGGGTTAATTCTAGGGCAGCAAAGAAGGAATGAATGGTTTAGGCGCTCCCTGGGAGAGCAGGCTGCATGGTCACCTCAATACCACTGGTCCACAGAGTCAACTGGACCAGGGAATCTTGGTCACGCAGGTCCCAATGGGACTGTTCGGAATTACGCCAGGACTCGGCTGTCTATACAAGAGCTGAGAAAGCGGTCGAAATCTAGCAGTAGCGATTCACGCGACTGCGAACAGCCTGCTAATATATCCAGCACTAGTCTTCCACATTCTTTTAGACTATGGGCGAAATTCTCCCTTGCGATTGCGCTAGCCATTGGGCTAGCGGTCAAAGATGGCCCGGCATCGATAATGCATCGGTGCGCCATAGAAGAGACACCAGATCGCAATGATTTCCTACCTGCGATTGGGCCCGAATTGGATACAGGAAGAGGTGCAGGGTGTACGCATGTCTATTGCGAAACGGAGTAAAACTCCTTCCTGGCAGAGGGTCGAATAATGTCGATCGAGGAGAGTAATCGCCCGTAGAGCAGTTCGACATCATCTTCGTTTGCTAGGGGATCCCATATTCCAGGATCCTGTTTCATTTCCATATCTCTTGGTGCTTTAATCCCTTACGACTTCATACGATGATGACGACTTGGATGAAAATTAGTTGCATTTTAGTTTAATTCCGGAGCACTTGTTTCGTTTCACAGAGTCGAGGGCCAAGCTTTGGAGCTCTTCAGTGTACAATTAGTTTAGTGAAAATATTATCTGGAGTGGTGACACAGTTGAAGATCAAATGTTGAATGGTGATATTGACCCGGCTCACATGTTTCAACAGGGGATGTGTTTTTGGAACTATTCATGACAGACGTGTGAAACATTCAAACACCAGACGAAAAAGAACATTCATGATCAATTGTCGACCTTTGGGGTAAAAAAAAAAAAAAAAAACACGACGATATTCCATACTGTCCTTTTTTGGTGAGTCCTTCGAGAAGAGTTCCACGATGACGGGCAGTAAGTTGCCTTGTGTCACCACGGGCCGGGCTGATGGATGATCTGCAGGAACAATTGGACCAACAGGCACGCTGATCGCGGGGAAATCTCTTGACGCGAAAGCACAGAGCAACGTGCTTGTTGAGGTGATCGACAACGCGCGATGAGGTCAGACAACTGAGCTTTGCAGAAGCTTCAGTTTGATCAAGAAGGGATGATCATTGATCGGAGAGCGGAGATTTTGTGGACAAGATGGCGGAAAGCAAAAAGGTCAATCATTATTTGGAATTTCCGTGTCTTTTGCCCCCCTCCCAAACCATGGTCGTGAAAGTAATAAATACGTACAATTGAAGTGTGGAAATAAGATGAAAAGGAAATTGCTTCAACACGGGTTGGAAGCCCCTCCTCAAGATCGGATCAAAGATACTTTATGTACTCTCAATACAGAATGACACAAAATCAAGGAGAGAGGAACAGGCGAAATCAACCAATGCTTTCCATTTTATGGATTAGAAAGAAGAAGATTCCTCCGCATTAACCGGTCCGTTTTCCTCCTTTGCCGGCAAATCGTGCTTTTTCCCCCGGGGCGAGCATCGAACCAGGGACGAAAATCGTAGATCAGCAAAAGAAGAAGCGAGAACACGGGACGTGGCTCATCAAGATACCGCTCTCAGAAGCACCGACGGGTCGTCAGATATTAAGAAAGAGATTTAGAAAGCAAAGACGGCAGCCAGGGCGACGAACGCTCCTCCGAGGCTGATGGCGTTGCGGCCAGCAGCACCCTCGAATGGGGGTGGGATGGTTGGAGTGGGCGAGGCGCGGTAGCTAGTGGGAGCAGTTGGCCAGACGGAGGAGATGGTGCCGGGGGCAGTGCCGGTTGGGTAGGGAGCAGTGGTTTCCTCGCAGATGGTGGTGGTGATGGTGACGACATCGGTGTTAGTGCTCTGGGGTGGCTCGATGACAGTGCGGGTGACGGAGAGAGTTGGCTGCTGGGGCGCGTCGTTCTTGATGCCGAACTGGGTGGACCATTGGTACTCGCCGGTGGTCTCATCGACGATAAGGAGGCCGTAGCGGCTCACATCTGCCTCGAGGGAGAGGGAGGGCGTCCACTTGAAGGAACCGGTGTTGGGGGTGGAAGGGGTGAGGACCTGGATGGGCACGACGTTCTCACTGGGGCCACGGAGGAGCTGGATGGAGACGGGTCCGGGGCTGGTGGGCGTCCAGGTGATGGTGTACTCCTGGCCGGCGGGGACCTGTTCGGCGAGGCCTGGCAGGGCAATGGGGTTGCCATGGGGGGGCTTGGAGTAATCTGGCTGTCTGACAGCAGCGACGACGGCCACAAGGGCAGTGAAGACGGCAGCGGTGAACTTCATGGTGCGGTGTCGGCTTCGCGAGGGAAGAAATTAATGATATCTAGATAGGATGAGGAGTCGGGGGGGATTCAATAGCGAGCGAAGGATCAGGGTCCTCAGGAGTGATGGGGGAGTCAAAGAGCGACTGGAGTGGGAGAGACAACGACGGAAGCACAGCGGCAGCGATGGAGAGAAGAAGAGAAGAAGAAGAAGAAGAGCAAAAGGCGGGCGGCCGCGAAGAAAAGGCTCGCGAGAAATGAAGGCGCGGAGGCTCGCAAGTTGACACTTTGCCGTTCCGGGCCTAGCGCCAGGAACAAGACTCGCCGCGCTAGGCCCAGCCCGGCTAGCGGGGCAGTGCCAAGCCCCAGGCGAAATTGCACGGAAACACACGGGCCAATCAGAGCGCAGCCCACGTGTTTGCCGGCGGGGCTGTACGGTCACGCTCGGTTCTGTGGGGGAGCAATACGGCGGCAATACGGGCTGATTCTTACACCCTGCGTGGTTGGCCTGCGTGCCCCGCCAGAGTTACAACGCGTGACAACATCGCAATGTAACTTTGAGTCGCCGCCGGGTGTTTTGTTGCTTTCGACAGAGTACAGAGTATCTCTGGTTGTGATCCTGGGAGTCGATCCCGGAAGTTGACAGAATCTGAAGATGCATTCTTCAATAGTCAGAACAATGCAACATGTCCCTCTGTTCGCCACCAACCGTCCACTGCGACAGGCCGGCGAAAAATGCGTGGATCCATGGTGCGGCTGGCGGCGCTCGACGGCATGAACGCTTTGATCCATGCAGCCAACCGGACCATTCGACTAGAGAAACTCCGACTGCCCCTTTTCTTTCGAGCCAGCAGGCTGCCACGAGAAGAGCAAACGGAAAAAAACAAAAAAATAAGAGAAACGATGAGACAACTGCGGCCTAACTGTTTTCCTGCATAAGCACGCAAGCGTGGCCGTCGATCGCTTGCCACACTTTCCCAGAGACACGTTCAGCGATGACCTGCTCATCTCGTCGCGTGTAATAAACGCTTTGGTCAGAGCTGAACGCTGTGGATGCAATTATTGAAAAGGGCCAAACCTTGCCAAATTTTCCGCTTGCAAGGGAGAGCGTGCAAATTTCGTTGGTAGGGATGCCTGGAGGCATACTATATTAATAGGAGCCCCAATATAGAGCAAACTAGCCAGCTCTCTGGAGCAGCCAGAGTCTCCGTTCCCGAGTACCCATGGCCCATCACAACCCCAGAAGCCAGAACTGGACCTGATGGAGCCTCACTTTTCGCTCTTAGCGTGTGGGAAGAGCTTTGTATTATTCCGCACTCCTGGTGATGGTCGTTGGATGACTCTTACTGTGGGAACAGTGGGCTCTCCATATTACTGCTACCATATAGCCGGAGAAAGAAAAAAGGAGACATCCCGATGGCAGGGAGCACCCTGGAACAACCGCATAGGATTTGGCATCGATAGTGCCCAACCCTCCTGGCAAACTGTTGCATGCGGAACCAACATCAATGCAAAAGAGTCATTCGATTGTCAACGGCTTCGGATGCCAGCATCCTGGCTACTTTCTCTCGAGTTCCGTTGCACACCTCTCTCTTCCTCCTTTGGCTTTTTTTCTTTTGACAGTCTGTTTCGCAAAACCTCCAAACTAGTAATTACAAGGCATATAAGCGGAGTTGGTCTCACCGCCTCCAGGTTTCAAACTCCTTCAGAGCTGTCGAGCTGTCGAGAGACAAGCTTGCGGCGGAAACAGAGCGGCTAAAACTTGACCCACACCCTCACCAGAGAGCAAGCAATGTCTCTGGATTTCTTTCTACGATATCTGCATTATTGATCTTGTTTAGATATCCATCCAAGTCACGGACTTTGTGGTCAAGAACTCATTCAGACCGCTGGTACCACCAAAGCGACCAAATCCGCTCTTCTTGAGCCCACCGTGTGGCAAACCGGGCTCATCGTGGACGGTCAGCGAATTGATATGAACCGCACTAGGCGAACACCAACAGTCAGTCTCAACCCACAGAGCCAGCTTGACTGCAAAAGATGACGGCACTTACCCCGATTCGATCTGTTTAGCCACGCGCAATCCTCTGCCCAGGCTGGTGGTGAACACTGCCGACGTCAGGCCGTATTCTGTGTCATTCGCCAGCTCAATGGCTTCGTCCTCCGTGTCCACGACGAAAAGGGCAACCGTGGGACCAAAGGACTCCGTCGCGTGTATATCCATATCCGGAGTCACATTCTCAAGGATCACTGGCTTCATTCTGGTGTCTGACGACTCCTCCCGGTGAGGGTCTCCGTGAACAATCCCTGCCCCTCGGGATAATGCATCGGAAACAAGCTTCTTGTTTTTGGCTACAGGTGCGGCATTAATAAGAACCGGGGATGGAACCTCGTGGTGGTACATGTTCTCCATTGTTTCGACCAAGATGGAGCGGAACTTCTCTGCCACCGCTCGCTGGACGATGATACGTTCGGTAGACATGCAAATTTGGCCAGCCTGTTACCGGTAAGAAAAGAGGTCAGCAACCATGGCAAGTCCAAAGAGCTCAAGGTAGGCGTCTGACGCACATTTAAAAAGGCTCCAAGCACGCACTGCGTGGCGGCATTCTTGAGGTCAGCATCATCAAGCACCAGGGAGCTTGCCTTGCCGCCGAGTTCCAGCAAAACAGGCTTGATATATTTTCCCGCAGTGGATGCAATGATGCTGCCTACTAGCGTGCTTCCCGTGAAGTTTACTTTGCGAACAGCTGGATGCGCAATCAGAGCCGTTGTGACCTCGGCAGCATCCGATGGGCGAATGTAAACCAGATTGAGGCACCCGTCCGGCAAGCCGGCTTCGCGGAAGACATCTACAATGCCCCAGAATGTCTTTGGCGATAGTTCCGACGCCTTCAGCACCACCGTGTTACCCGCCATCAAGGGGAGGACGATTGCGCGCATTCCGAGAGGGAACGGAGCATTCCTAAAGAAGAAAGATCTTAGATAGTAGCTACAAGCAGTTTTCAATTTACTCACCAGGGCACCATGCTCAGAATCACACCATACGGCACTTTGTAAACAATCGCGCTCTGCCCGTCCTCCACCAGCTGCGGCACAACACCTTCGATATCCGCCGCTCGCCCAGCTACATCTTTCAGCAACTGGTGGCTCAGACCAAACGTAAGTTCCGGGAACGGGCCCGACGAGCCCGTCTCTTCAGCGCAGTAGCCGAGCAATTCCTCCTTTCGTCGCAGGTAGATCTCCGCAGCTCTGAGCATGATGTCCCGGCGGACGGCGGGTTTCGTCTTTGACCAATGCTTGAATGCCGCGTGCGCCGAGTCCGCCGCGCGCTGGACATGGTCGACGGAAGCGCTGCTGCACTGGTGGACAAGCGTGCCCGTGCCGGGGCTGTTCACGGCGAATGTGGTGGGTGTCACGACATCCTTGTTGTCCAGGATGAGGGGGATGGTGGAAACGGTCATGGCCTTTTGCGGGGGTCGAAGAGCACCTTGTTTTTCTAATTTCTTTTTAATTAATCAATTGGCCGCACTGCTGTTCACGAGCTGAAGATGGGAGAGACGGTGAGGGGAGGGAGGGGAGGTTGGCATGGGGATTCCAGACTTGGTCACACAGAAAGTCGGGGGTGGCATTTTTTTAATATCGGCCTCGTTGACGGATAGAGATCCGTGGGATGCGGGGTCCGTTATCCATGGATTCTCTTCTTTTCTTCGACTCGCCCTTTCAACAGACTCGACGGCCGCGATGTGGGCGCGATTTGCACCGGGATAAACTAAATCCTGCTCGGGATTTTATCTCGGGAGCCGATCCGAAGGTGATTGTGATTCACGGAACAACATCGGCGACGTGCTGCCCTTTGGATTATTCTCTGGGATAAGTTACTCTTAGGACAGCTTCGAGATTGAATTAGGATCGAAATGGGAGTTAATCTGTGAAACAAGATTGTCTTCATTGAAACTCCCAACTAGAAGTAACTCTACTAGGTCCATCATGAATCAAATCCACTGGAATAAGGCTTCAAATGCTTGCAACGCTTGATCTTGTTTATGAACAGACCCATTAAAGAGGAAGCATTCCATTTAAATCAAGCCGACTGCAAACGCCAACGACTGACGCCGTCCCATGTCGCCAAATCGATGTCCTGATTGATACCAACCTGAAATGCAAACCATGCAGGGCAATGGGGAGAATTTGTATCAGAAGACACCCAACTTGGCAAATTCATTTACCACTTCCCGGTCCACGTTGACCAGCCATTCTTCCCGGAATCGATCAAGGCCGCCGCATGCTCCGACTAGAGCACGAAGATGCTCAGTGACAAACTCACGTATGTTGATCTGGTGAATGGGATCCGCAACTGTCCATGCACGGCGGCGGGTGGTTTCAGGAGGCTCATTATTTTGATATTTTCCCTCAGGGTTATACGTGCCGCTATTATTTAAATTAACCAGATAGTCTCCCCCGCGGCCGTCAGATGTACCCTCCGTATCATCTGCTAATTCGGTGATCACATCGGTCCAGATGTTCAAGTAGGATTGGAGACTATTCAGAAAACAAGCTGGCGGTGGATAGGAAGGACCACCCAGCGAGAGGAGGTGAGTGAGTGCTAATGTGTGAAGCTTCTTCGTCGCTATATCGCCAATGCTATCAAAGTGGAAAAACCACTCCTCTAACAGCCACTTAAGCGTCTGCTCTTCGGGAATCGAGTGCGTTGCCGCCCTGATAGCTGAGACAAAGACAGCTGGGCTGGCTAATGCGAGCCTTGCAAGAACGGAATAGTAGTCGGTTTCCGCAACGCCGTCGATAGACGAATATTTTTTCTTGGGTCCAGTTGAAAAGCTGGCTTCGTGCGCCTCATGCAAGCCGGAAAGAAGAGTCTGGAGGAACGAGCTGCTCACAAATGATTCCGCAATTGCAGCATAAGTTTGTTCGTCTGCATTTGGAGCCGTTTCCCCAATCCGTATTAAGGCTGATGCGAGGTAAGGTGCCAAGCCGATGCGTGGTCGAACGTCTACGCGGACAAACGGCTCTAACACTGTAAGAAGGCGAAAGCGGACTTGTTCATTTAAAAATTCTTGGGGAGCAAGCAGAATGTAAGACTCTGTGATTTCAAGGGCCTGCCGCATGTTTTCGGTGCCGATTTCGAAAACGGGGAACAGAGCCGGGAAGAGTGAGAGAATCTGTGAGCTCGGCGGAGCTGGGGTTTGCGCCAGAACGGCATACCACAAGTCAAGAGATTCGTCCAACAGGTATACGAGAGAGTCCTAATAGAAAGCCTGGTCAGAAACAATTCGTACCAAGAGTGCACGGGACAAGGAAACATACCGATCCTGGCTCAGTTGATTTCTGGATGAGCGGAACGACGAGTGGATGATACCGAACGGATTCTTGCTTCATAGAGTGGATGATGGAAGATAAAAGTGTCAGTATTGCTTGTTTCATCAGGTGCTCCTCTCCAGACTGGTCCCACAGAGGTGGTAGTAGGGTGACGATTTGATCCGCAAAAGGGGAGATCTTGATAATTCGGTTAGCACCATGATGCAAAGTATGCGGTTTACCTGAGGACTTACATGATCTTCCAATTTTATCACGGCGACTCTAACAGTTTCAAGAAGGGCCATTTTCGTCTCTGGCAAAGCAGCTTCTTGGATCAGATTCATCAAGGACTGAAGAATCGGAGTGGCATATGGCAAGAAGCCTTCAGCTGTGAATTCATATGGATCTAGGACCGCTTTCAGTTGCCGACCAGCCGTAACCCGGACCACCTGATCGTTGATCGGATCATTTTTGTCGAGGAGATGTTGGAAAACCCGATAGACAGAATTTCTATCTAATTCGCCCGGTTTTACTGGCATCCACTGTCCAAGTAAGATAGCAATTCTCCGCCTAAGGATATTATAGCCTGGTTGTTGAATTTGCACTTCTGGGATAAGCGTAGATGATAGAAACGCGTTGAAATCCAGAGTCTTCTCCAAACACGCAGCAGCCAGCCCAACCGCCGCATAAAGGGAATCCTTCAGAAGTACGTTTTGATTATGCGGAGCTGCAGAAGCGTTAGAGCAACCCAATTCCAAAGGCCTGAGACACTTACTGGCATATGAATAAAACACGTTCAAAAGCTTGGGAACCAGTGACTCTTTGAAATGAATTATGAGATCAAGGAATAACTTTTCAGAGCATGAGCGGATAGAGAACTCCCACGCGTCTGTGATTTCCTCTTCACGCTTCTCCCACTCTTCAGGTTCTTCCTCCCATTCTCGCAAGTCACTTGCCCGAAAGACAAAAAATCGAGTAACTAGGAGTTCCATGACTTGAACAGCGAATTCTTCCCCGAGGAGCTGAGTTTTTACCAGCTTGACCGCTGCAGCTCTCTCCTCTTTGTCCTCGGGGTACTGATATTTAAATGTCTGAACTGGCTGGAAGGCGAGTTTAGCACATGCTCTTAGCAAAAGCAGTCCTTTAAGCCCGAGTTTCTCTAAAAGCGTCTTTTCTTCATCAGCAGCATCGCCATCCGTACCAATCTTCAGCTGCTGAAGATCAGTTGCCCCATACGATTTCCCCAGTTCTACAACTAGGTCCCAGTAGTACTTTGCCATGTCAATGGATTGAGGAAGTAACACAAATGCAGCTGGGTGGTCTTTGACCATGGCCAAGTGCAGTTTCGACAATTGAACCGCGTGTCTGCTGACCAATGCTGCAACACTGGTATTAATAGGTGACGATTCTTGCTTTGAAACGTTGACGAAATTCGCGAAATGCGGGAGAGTGAGAGACCAAAACTGCTGCACGTCGGTGTCCCGATTAGGATTTGGATATCCGGAAATGATCAATCGGCGAATGATCTTCAAAGCAACAAGGCTTTGTCTAGCAGACTCCAAGGCACCAGCATCGTCTACTCCTTCACCCTTCAAAAGGCAAAACACGCTTTCCACTTTTTGGACGTAAATGTTGGCAAGTGTGTGAAACAGTTCAGGCGCTACAAGTTGGAAGGGCTTTCGAGTTCGTTGCATTTTGCCCGTCGACAGTTCCTTAACTACTTGTAGAAGGATTAGAAGCGAGCGGGAAAGCTGCAGTGAATGAGATACCGGTCCAACAGAGGAACGGACTAATTGGGTAATTTTCGGGATAGCATCTGGCCTACTCCGTAAAGGAGAACTCATTAGCAATCCGCATTTTCTCAATTGGCAGGACTAGCCATGAGCATGCTACTGACCATTCTGTGGGAAACTCAAGTCGCAGGATCTTTGCAACCATGAGGGCATTGTGGAGGGCGAGCTGGGGTACCGGCTCGACTACGCCAGCCTCTAGAGCCCTATTCTTTATCTGTTGTTTGACGTCTGGTTTAAGTGCACTGCGAACGGAGCTCGTTAGCGATTAGGTTCATCCGTCGTTGAATTGGCCAGCAGGTCCTACTTGGGGGAGGTCTTTCGCCAGTATCTGTCAACGCCATTCTTGAGCTGGAGGATCGAGAGGTACCGAGCCTCCTCAGGGACGGAATAGTTGGTAAAGATATCCTGCAGAAATAACGAATTAGCGTCAGGCAAGATCATATAGTCATGCTAAGATATACCTGTAGTATATGGTAAAACCCCGGTTCTTTCTCCCAATTTTGAAGCTGCTGTGTGCCTGTCTGCACCTGGATTTGAGTATTTGAAGATGCGGAAATTAGAGCATTGAGGACAGTCTGGTACGACAAAGGATTTGCTTCCCCGGGGACTTCGATTACCGGATGCATGGCAGGCAGAGGAGTTATGGAGCTGCAAGGTCTTCAGAGTCAACAGCACAGCTTCCCAAGAATAAGACTATTGGGAGGGAAACCAACCCCACCAGTGACCTCAAAGTTCACACATCACAAGCCAATGACGCTAGGTGAAGCAAAGAAGGATCTCATCAATACGCACGGACCAACCGCATGAATGAATTGGGAGAATGCAAGACACTGACAGACCTGAGGTTACAGGATCAACAGAAAGAAATGTTTTTGTAAACAATCTCAGCTGCGTGCGCTTACAAACAAAGCTTCTGGCTAACCCGCAATTCACACGAGGATTACTTCACATGACCTTTTTATGAAACCTCATTCCGCCGGCAGACACTGGGAGGCAAATGCGATTTGATCCCTCGATCTAACATATAGTTAAGTCGGAAGCACTCGTATGGACCGTCGTATTGATGCCCGCCCCGATGAACCACGGCTCAGATTCCGGGGAGAAAAAAACCCATTGAAGGTAGTTTATTAGTGATTACAAGGTGCATCCGGATCTTTTATGATCCCTCAGCACTAGATCGTCAAGAAGGGAAGTCTGCCCTCCAGAATGATGAAGTCAATACATTGCCGCTGTCTGGCTGTTGAGAAGGAAGAAAGGTATACTCGCAATCGGGCTGTCATCTGCTTCTGCATTCATGGCATTTACATATATTGCGGATCCCCAACGTGATAGGTAAATATCTGAGTAGAAGAGCCTCGATTTTTGTCTCCCTTCAAGCCTGAAGTTCGATCCCGAAACATATAAATGCCGTGTTCATCGTCGTTGAAGTGGTTGCCGGCGATAAAGTCGGCCCGGAACAAGCACACGTGACCGCGGGCGAGCTCCAGACCTCGGCTTCCGTTTTGGTGGTCAAACCGCGCCTGAAAGCTCGTTTCCCGTGATGGTGACTGGCTATCAATTCCACGCTTCGATCGTTGATGGCCTGATTATAATACAACTAGCTGAAAATACAAGATGATGCTGCGATGACTTCGGCGAATTTTGCTGCAGCACAAGCTCGTGTCTTGGAGCGCCGACAACAGCGCGAAGCTGAAGCGCGGAATGCCCGAATCGACCCATCCTCTCGACTTCCCCCAGCGATCAGAAACCTTCCTTACCCGCTGAATAGAGCTACCGATAGTGGGTTTGCACTATGGGATACGGTCAAGGGCCGAGAGGGAACACGCCCGGCATTTAGGGTTGGGCAGGTTGACGCTGAGTTGTTGGACGAGGAGCTCCTAGGACTCCTGAAAGGCCAGGTTGGGGAAGGATTGAAATACCTTGGGGTGAGAGAAAACTAATTTGCTGGACCCGAAGGTAACTGGCTGAGCTAATTTGTTTCTTGTGATAGCGGCACATGCGAGAGGATTGGTCGCACGAAATCGATTTCGCCCTTCGTGCTATTCTATTTAAGCTGTCGATATGGGATCATAATGCCTCATATGGCGCAGCACTACAGAACCTCAAGTACACAGATAGTCGAAGTAAGGGCCCGGTATACAGACAGCCAGCCAAGTGGCAGAAAGTCTTGTACGGGATTTTGACCGTTGGAGGACGCTATGCATGGGACAAATGGGACGCTTGGATAATAGATCAAGAGGGAGGGTATGATGAAGTATGTATACCGTATAGGCTGCACGCATAGATTGCTAATCCTCGTATTATCCAGCCGTCTCCAAGTGTCAAATCACTTGCCAAACTAACAAATTTTGCCTCAACTGTTCACTCGATGGCCGCTTTTGTGTCGTTTCTTGTCTTCCTTGTTAATGGCAAATATCGAACGCTGGTCGACCGTATTTTGCGAATGCGATTAACTCCCCCGTCAATGCAGGTCAGCCGTGAGGTATCATTCGAATACCTTAACAGGCAACTCGTTTGGCATGCCTTTACTGAATTCCTTTTGTTTCTTTTACCACTTGTTGGTATTGGCCGCTGGCGCCGTTGGCTTTCGAGAGCTTGGAAAAAGACAGTGTCCTCGCTTCGCGCAAAGGACGAAGGCGATGAAGAGGCGAGAAATCAAGGTCCATTAGGGTTCTTGCCAGAAAGGACATGTGCCATCTGCTATCAAGAACAGAATCCTACAGCATCATCAGAGTCCGATGTAATGGCTATAGGCGGCGCGTCCGGCGGGATCATCGGATCAGCTCAAACGGATATCACAAATCCTTACGAAGCCATGCCCTGCGGGTGCATCTATTGCTTCGTTTGTATTACGCAGAAGCTTGAAGCGGAGGAAGGCGAAGGTTGGATGTGCCTCCGTTGCGGAGGAGTTGCTAAGCAGTGCAAGGCTTGGAATGGCGACGTTCTCGACGAAGCCCGACCACAGTTAAGTGGTGGAAAGAATGTTGGGTTTGTTACAGAGGACCAGGCAGCATCGGATACCCACCATACAGACGACTCGACGACCGAAGATAGTATGCATGAATCTAACCTATGGGCAACGGTGGGAAAGGACGAAACAGATGACACCAGCATTGATTTAACGGAGCATGAGAAGTGAATCTTTCTTTTGAAGAAATCGAGCTCGTCCAACATTGGCTTTCTAATTTATTACGGAGGGTGGCCTTTTGAAGTCGTTCGAATAATGGCATATTCTGGGTTTCAATTCCCTCCCGTTGCCACCTGTAATTGAAATTTCCCTGGCTACACTAGGAAGGGTTAATTACTACTAAAAGAGGCGGAACTTTTAATCAGCTTTTGTGTTTTGAATCCTCCATTGGGTGGCTGGACTGTGCTAATCAATTCCTCGGATTCGTTGCAGTCAATATTTCTGAAATATCATATTGTATAGTACATGGGTTGAGGTACATTCCCCTTCACATCAAGTTCATTCCATAGGCTCCAACACGCAATTTATGAAATAGTTGCAATAGCAGCACAGATGGTCGCAGCAAACGGGAACAATCCCCTGACCGTGTTCAAGCTAGCCCAGGTCTTCAACCAGCTCTGCACCTCGGCCTCCTCCCTGGAAGCTTTCAATTCACTCTGGACATCGCCCTCCTTGTGAGCGACGATTCCTTCCCGTTCTGCAGACTCCGCTTTGGTGATCAGCTTGCTGTTTGTGGGCTTCATGATCAAAAGCGTGAATGGGACGGGAAGGACGGTGAGCAGGGCGGCGAAGAGGTAATAATTCGCAGCGACGACGTTGCCCTGGCGGGTGAGCGTTCCCTGGCGGAAGTGGTAGGACAGATAGGAGTACGCGGAGGCGGTTATGAGGGAAGCGAGGGGGACGAAGGATTTGCCCAGGCTGTATGCGTGGTGCCACTGCGAAGTGATGTGGGAAACTGGGGTGCCTGGTTGGAAGGAGGAGTCGAAAGTGCGCCTGCTGGTTGTTGCAGGGAGGAGCAGGGTGGGAACAAGGACGGTAGAGAAGTTGAGGATTCCACCTGGGAGTGTTTTGTTAGCTAGAGCTGCTCTGGTCTCGGGGCCGTGCGATGGTTTTCGTACCGGCTAAAATCCCAGAAGCTGTGATTCCCAGCACCTGGGAGGTCCTGATCAACGTCGAATTGTCTGACATGTTTGAGGATGTGTAACTAGGTCGATATTCGCTATATTCCACCGGGGAGATTCGCTGTTGGGTTCAATCCTCACAGCAGATGCCTGCTCTTTAAATAAACTGCTGTGACAAGCAAATGTTGGCGTGTTGAATCCATGCTTGACCGGCTCCAGTTGCGTCATCCATCGACGTCATCGAGTCTCGACAGGCCTGCCCATACAAATCCACTTTGAGAGCATCCCCAGATCGTGAAGCCTAGAGTATTCCGAGTGATTCCTAGGAATAGCGGATTCCTACATCATTGCTATCATTGCCAGGTCTAAGATTCCAGACGTCGATCGCCCTGCTCGAGAGAAACAACCTTACTTCTCATACAAGGCAGTGGATCCCCAGCTTCAGAAAACGTCAATAAACTGCCTGGAGTATCACAGCGCTAAAGTAACCTTAGAACCGGGGTCAGGAATATGAACTCGGCCCATCATCAATCATTGAGCACAATCCTCCCAGCAGACGCATCACAGCCTGGGGAACTACATGAGCCATCTACCCGGAGAGCTTTGACCCTTCGGCGCGACGGGCCAACACCCAATGGTAAGATGCCAATTAGTGAGCCGCGACTCGTTCAGGCCGCGGGAGACTGAGGATGCGGGGCCAAACTCAATTCTGGGGAATATGAGGGGCAACAACCATCGTCAACAGGTGCAGGAGGAATAAACAAAGGGCTTTCCTTCGTGCGATCCTTGGACTTGGTGTTATTCGTCGCAGGGCTTACAAGTATCTCTTGGATCCACACCATTCCTGCTGGAATTTGCATCTATTTTAAAGGACAAAGCAGAGTTGAAACATGACTTCGACAGCGCCCACCGTGCAGGAGGGGCCTAAAGAGGAGCCCAGATATATCGAGTTCCCTTGTGCTCCAGATGGCGTGACCCAGGAGGGCAAACCGGCTTTGAACAAGTATTCTCAGTTCATCACCAAGGGCCATGATTTCCCTGGAGCTCAGGTAAAGACGTGGCATCAGATCGCTCTTGTGGGGTCTGTCCTGGGTTGATGGCTTGCTAACCGCAAACGAGCTTCCTAGGCTATGTTATACGCTGCCGGAGTACCTGATCGACAGTCCATGAAGACCAGCCCACATGTTGGCATCGCATCAGTGTGGTGGGAGGGAAACCCTTGTAACATGCATCTCCTAGATTTGGGCAAGACCGTCAAGAAGGCTATTACGGACCAGGGAATGCTGGGGTGGCAGTATAACACCATTGGTGTATCAGATGCAATAACAATGGGCCACGAAGGTAAGCAGCCGGTAGTCGATGGATCGACCTTGAAGCTGGCATTAAACTTCTCTCCATTACTGTAGGCATGCGCTTCTCCCTGCAATCCCGTGAAATCATCGCCGACAGCATCGAGACCGTTACATGCGCGCAATATCACGATGGGTGCATTGCTATACCCGGATGTGACAAGAACATGCCAGGCTGTATCATGGCCATGGGAAGGCACAATCGTCCATCTCTGATGATTTATGGCGGCACCATTCAAGTTGGATACTCGAAACTGCTGCGAAGACCCATCAACATCTCAACCTGTTATGAAGCCGCCGGTGCATATGCTTATGATACTTTGGTTCAGCCAGACGATGGTGGAGACAGGACCAAAACCAAAGATGAAATCATGGAAGATATTGAAGCCCACGCTTGTTCCGGTGCCGGGTCCTGTGCCGGGATGTACACAGCAAATACAATGGCAACAGCGATTGAATCAATGGGTCTAACCCTTCCCGGCTCATCCTCCACTCCGGCGACATCGCCCGCCAAGATGCGTGAGTGTGTGAAAGCGGCCGATGCAATTAGATTGTGCATGGAAAAGAACATCAGACCGCGCGACTTGCTGACGAAACGTTCCTTTGAAAATGCGCTTGTCATGACCATGGCCCTGGGTGGAAGTACCAACGGTGTCGTTCATTTCATCGCCATGGCTAGATCTGCCGGTGTTCACTTAACCCTCGACGACATCCAGCGTGTAAGCGATAAAATCCCGTTTATCGCAAACCTTGCCCCAAGTGGGAAGTATTACATGGCAGATCTATACGAGGTTGGAGGAATTCCGTCGGTTCAAAAATTGCTTGTTGCCGCAGGACTTCTGGACGGTGGTATTCCCACTGTGACTGGTAAGACACTGGCAGAAAACATCGCATCTTTCCCCTCCCTACCGCAGGACCAAATTATCATTCATTCACTTGACAACCCGATCAAATCAACTGGCCATCTTCAGGTGCTTAGAGGCAACCTTGCTCCAGGTGGCTCCATCGCGAAAATCACAGGAAAAGAAGGCACAAAATTCACAGGAAAGGCTCGCGTCTTTGACAAAGAGCACGAATTGGATGCCGCCCTCAGCCGTGGCGAAATTCCACGTGGGGAAAACCTCGTTCTAGTCGTGCGGTACGAAGGACCAAAGGGAGGTCCAGGAATGCCGGAACAGCTCAAAGCCAGCGCTGCACTGATGGGTGCCAAACTCACAAACGTAGCTCTCATCACAGATGGGAGGTATTCAGGTGCCAGTCACGGATTTATTGTCGGGCATATTGTCCCCGAAGCTGCTGTTGGTGGTCCGATTGCTGTCGTCCAGGATGGCGATACAATCACTATCAACGCGGAGACCAACTCGCTTGTGATGGATGTCTCTGATGAAGAGATCGCTCAGCGCTTGAAGAGCTGGAAGCCGCCGAAGCCACGCGTTACCCGGGGCGTTTTGGCCAAGTATGCCAGGCTGGTTGGGGATGCGTCAAACGGTGCTATGACAGACCAATTTTAAGGGAGGAGAGTTTGGTTTCCCGGTAGCTAGTTTCTTCTGCAGCCTAATGTCAATACGTTTTAGAAGGAATACCGAATACCCGACATCCGAGTATTCACTTTAAGATCGAATCGCCCATCGCAATAAGAGGTGTTGACATCTTGGCTAGTTAACTATAAATTAACTAGTTAATCAAAGACATTGGTCTCCTGGATATCCTGTTATCTGCGTCCCTTCCTGAGGAACAAATTGGAGTATAACTATATATATTATATCGATGATTTAAGAGGGATCGGGAACCTGTGATCAAAATGACCCATTTGTCTGGGACTCGTTGCTCCATGGCCCCAAGACAAAATCTCACATTTTCCCGTGGGAATGGTCATAAGTTAGCTGGATAGTCGGACCATGCAGTAGAAGTCTTCGGCTTAGAACGCCAGGTCATTGATACGCCGGTTTAAAATGATGATTGAGGTCGGGGAATAACTGCTGTAGCACGTGATCGGTCAAAAACAGCAATATTCCAGAAAATTGGCTGTCGCTTGGCACTAAGCCCTGTATGACGCATTGCGCAAATCTCCATCAGATGCCAACGTCCGTTCTGGCCGTCAACAATCACCGCGGCAAAAGAAGAGCAACGCTGGACTCAGGGTTCCACAGACTACGGCGACCTTTCACGAAATTTTGGACCCCTACGTTGCCTAGTTACATGCTTGCCGCCTTTCACTGTGATATGTGGTCAAGCTTCGCTCAATATAAGGAGACGCCTTGGACCTACGTCTTGATTCAAAGTTCTATTGCAAGCTAATAGTACCTCACGAAAGCTAGCCACATTGATACCAAAACCCAATTGTCAAGCTAGGGTACAATACCCGACCACTACCACTGGTGCTGCTCCATGAATCCATATCGAAATGGACTGGATACTTTCACTTTTCCCTGATTTACCGTCTCAGTTCTCACGTGCTGTTGGATTGGCAAGAAAAGGAACATTTCTTTGTTGGACTTCAATCGTTGATATCGTCTCAGGAGGTGCCCCTGGCTCCGGAATGAAGCACGCTTCAAAAAAGAGCGCTGGCGATGAAGGATCCTACGCGGTTCCATTGTCATGGGCGTCGTCAATTATTCTCATTATTCTAAGTCTTGGTATTTTATACCAAAGCATCCGTGGAGAATCTCAGAAGAAACCAAACAGTATTCGGAAACGGACCTCAGCCAGAACGGCGAGGGATCTCCCTGAGAATGCGGAATCGTCTAGCGAAGAGGAAACATCAGAAGGCGATGAGCAAGGCTTCAATGCTTTTGAAACTTTATCACATTATGGTAAGGCGCTTCAAATCTTTGAATTCAGGCTCTGGCTAAGTAGGTGTAGGTGATAAGAACTCTGATCCTGGTTTGCTAAAGAAGCATTCTTCGTTCGTTGGTTATACCACTTCTTTTGCGACGTACCCATCTATTAGGACCTTCTTTTGTCCTCATCCCCACATGGAAAAGCTCCCCACGAAACCAAATCCGTTACCACTACTTGTCTTTGTACATGGCTTGGGAGGTTCCCTTGCCCAGTTTCACCCTCTTTTAACGACCCTTACGAATGTCGGTCCATGTTTTGGAATTGATTTTCCAGGTTGTGGAATATCCGCCTTTTCGCCAAAATCTTGGTCAGCTTATTCTATAGAAGCACTCGCTACGCTTCTCGCGACGGCGATTGAACAACATCGTGACGCACTTAGGAACCAACAAGTTATATTGATAGGGCATAGTTTAGGCTGTTCCATCGCTACTCTCGTCGCCTCCTCAAAATCTCCAATTGCTCACCAGCTCAAGAAGCATATTATTGGGCTTATTTCTCTCTGCCCTCAAGCGGCCCCTCCCTCTCAAGCATCTACTGCTCAATTTAGGAGGCTATTGCATATACCCGAACCGATATTCGATGCGTGGAGGAGATGGGACAGGAGAGGCGGCATTAACAGTCCGAGTGTCTCGAGGTTTGTAGGCGCGGAAGCAGATGTTGAGACAAAAAAGCTTCAACTTCGATTTAATGAGCAAAGTCGAACTCCAGTGTGGAGAAGAATGGCGTGGGGAACGCTTCCGGTATACGACTCCAGTGGGAGACCAACGAGTGGGCTCCCTGGAGAAGCAATTTGGAAAGGCGTTTGCGTTCCGCTTCTTTTCATCGCTGGAGAGTCTGATCAGGTTACCAAAGCAACTGAGGTATCAAAACTTCTAGAATATTTTGGAGTACCCTCGAGCTTTTATAAACCGGAGATTGGGGGGGAGGGTGACATGCCATCGAGACGGAGTCCCCTTCTGAAGGGCCCAGCTGATGGCATTCCAGGATCTTCGATACTCGCCAGTTCCTACATACCAGCAGTCTCACATAGGGAACCCTACTCTAAGGAGAAAGCAAATGTTAAAGCCTTTATATTCCCCAGTCCGGCCTCCCATGCACTTCCATACGACCGTGCTACCTACCGGGCTCTGTCCGGTCTGATCCAAGATTTCCTTTGCAATTACACTGACTCGCGTTTGTCTATCGGGTGGCAATTAAAGCATCTCACTACTTCAGGGAAATGGGATGTCAAAAACCTTGCCAAATGGAAAGCAGTGGCACCGGTTTCAAACCCGGTAGGAAACACATTCTTCGCGTTGAAAACACTGCGTGAGCTAGACGAAGAACATTCGCCGCTCCCATTCGTGCAAAAGTGGAAGTCACGCATCTTTGCTATCATTGACATAAGCCATGAGAGCCCCATATATAACCCGACTCAATTGGATCAAGGTGGAATCCAATATCACAAACTGCCAACGGTGTCGAAGATCCCCCCCACGATTGATGAAGTGCGTGACTTCGTTGCCTTGGTGGATCGCCTGGAAGGAGAAATATCGGCTCGGATAAGGGACGAAGGGATTAACGGCCGCCCTCGCCCGCTCATCGGCGTCCATTGCCATTACGGGTTCAATCGAACGGGATTTTTCCTCACTTCATATCTCATTGAACGAAAAGGATTCACGATCGAGGAAGCTCTTGAGGAGTTCAAACGGTGCAGGCCACCTGGAATACGTCATCCACATTTTATTGATACCTTATTTGTACGATACTGCGCAGGGCTTCGAGGAGATTTGGGGCTTTGAGTGTTTCCTCTGCTAGATCGACAGGCGAAATCTCGAAAGTCCACTTCTGTACTCCGTAATCTAGCCACGTAAAATAGCAAGATGCGATGGTTGGGCTGCTTACTAAGTCTATTCCAATGTGAATTCACGTGACTAAAGCTGATTAGGGTAGCACTAAGCCGAGATAGGATAAGCGAGCAATCGGGGATTGGCTCCACAGCACACCTTTGGTGCGCTACACAACCACAGCCAAACGAATTGAAATTTCGAGGGGATTGAGCCCGACAACGACGCGACGACACACCATCGACAAACGCACCCTTCACAGCTCCCTCAGAAGCCTCCGCGCTCTCCTCTTCATTTTCGATTCGAGGCTTTTGCTGATTCAACGATAGCAATCATGGGAGGCGTCACTGTTCGCGATGTGGATGTAAGTCCTTTGCAATGTTCTTCTGTGACTGCGTTCGGCAAGGCGACATGGCTTCGGGTTTCGATGCGTGAAGGGGAAAAGAATGAGAAGGACTAGTCAAAATCGGCGGCGTTCTCTAGTATCTGCGGTTTAAGGGGGCAGGATAAAGATACATATGTGCGGGCGGGAAAGACCTTTGGGTTACTGTTCTAAGATGCGATGGTTCGCCAAAAGACGATAAACATTCTGAAAGACAACACAAACGAGCCAGAAGCCATCGCCGTGCTGGGGAATAAAAATTTACCTGCAATATGTGGTGCCAGAATGATGCTGATATCCGGTTCCATTTAGGCGCAAAAGTTCATCAATGCGTACTCCGCTTTCTTGAAGAGACAAGGAAAGCTCCCAATTCCAGGTTCGTTATTCTATGCTCTAGCGGATATCGTGGCAGATGATCTGGGAAGCTGCCTTGAACTTGACGCTTACACCATTTAGGATGGGTTGATACCGTGAAGACCTCCAACGCCAGAGAGCTCCCTCCTCAATCCGACGATTGGTACGAACCCGCACCTTTCATCTCCGCTTAGATGAAGTGCTATAAAGATTACGAGCCGGCCGTGTGCTTACTTTGATATTTCAGGTTCTATGTCCGCGCTGCTTCAGTTGCCCGTCACATTTACCTCCGCAAGACTGTTGGTGTTGGCCGTCTACGAAAGGTCCACGGTGGCACCAAGAACCGTGGCTCCGCTCCATCCCACCACGTCAACGCCAGCGGTGCCGTTGACCGAAAGATCGTCCAATCCCTCGAGAAGATCGGCGTTGTTGAAGTTGACGAGGAGAAGGGTGGCCGCAGAATTACGCAAAGCGGACAGAGAGATTTGGACCGTATCGCCAGAACAACCCTCGAGGAGGAGGAAGAAGATGACGAGTAAATATTGACGCGGGGCCGGAGAGAAGGCGTTTGCTTTCAGCGGAGCTTGTGTCGATAGGGACGGTCTTGGTCGAAAATTTAATGACTCCATCATGATCCAACACTTGTGGCAGGGAAGGTCATCAGGCATCATGCACCACGGAGCGGAGATTACAATTTAGTCGTATCGCAATCGCAAAAAGGCGCTACCCCGTTAATTGGAGTATGGTGGTGATTTTATACTTCGTCCCATCAGTATTCCATTTATTTGGCCTAACAGCCTGACTCGATTGCGTCCGCCTTTTTCCAATATGGTATATGATGATAGCTCTTTACGGAGGGCTGATATGGCTACTTCATTTCCTATCCGGCAATAGATCTCCTTGTCTCATCTCTGTTGATAGCATCATGTTTTACCGTTCGTTACCCGCATGAGCCTCGTCTAGAATAAAATTTATTAACCGTTCATGCATTTCCCAATGCGCTTCACTCTAAGGGCTATGAGCACCGCGAGATTGTTCCGCCCTTCTTTGCCGCACCACGCCGGTGGGAAAGGAAACCCCCGCAGCATCGAGGCTAAGGAAACCTTCGAAGTAACCTCTCGGACAAGGGCGTTTTGACGGGACCTATGGAAACAAAAGCCCCTGACTTCCCCCGGTTAAGTCCATTTAAGTCCGCAGAAAGTGAATCCTTATTGGGATGCGATTATTATTATTAACAGAATTGGAGGTAACCAGGTGGTTTAGGCCACCTAAAATTGGCTTTCCGGGTTTGTTCACCTAAAACTATCGTCATCGCCGTGTTTCTTAACTCCACTTTCGTTCGTGCGAGTTGGAAATGAGCGTCTGGAGGGGCAAAGCGCGATCTTCTATTCGTATAATAACGCATGCAGCACCCGCCGTGAGGAATACCTCTCTTCCTTTGAAGATTGTACCGCTATTATCTTCGAGTCTCACTTTCCGTTCGGTTCAACATCGTGGGTTCGCAAACATGGCTTCCAAACTCACTATGCAGACCGCATATAAAATGAACTCGGGATATGAGATCCCGGCCGTTGGTTTTGGGGTAAGCGAAAGTCCGCCGTTTATCGACACTTCTCCTTGTCAGGCTTAACATCTGTATGCTAACTACATTTTCCAACAAAGGTCTATCAAACGTTCGTCTCCTATAACAAGAGAACTAGACTCCAAGCTTAAAATCAACTGACAATTATATAGAGCTCCGGCCGTTACCGAGAAAGTAACATTGAAAGCTCTAGAGGCAGGATATAGACACGTAAATACCCCCATATGTTTTCGAAGTTTCATTTCATTGAATTAGTTTGCACTAACTAATATTTCCATTAGATTGACTCTGCCAGAGCCTATAAAAATGAAGCAGAATGTGCAGAAGCCATTCGAAAGTCCAAGCTGAAGCGGGAAGATATATTTTTCACCACGAAGGTCCCATGGAGAGCATTAGGGTACGACACAACGAAGCAATCCATCGAGGAGAGTCTGAAGACCGCAAAAATGGACTACTATGACTTGTAAGTTTGAATTCAAAACGCTAAAAAAAAGACTTCCGAATGGTGTACCCCTTTCGTGAGATGGAGATGGTGGTCTCTAATTTCTTGTTAGAATCCTCCTTCATGCCCCGTACGGAGGACGAGAGGCCCGTGAAGGTTCCTGGCGTGCCCTGGTTGAGGCTCAAAAAGCAGGAAAAGTTCGCTCAATCGGTGTCTCTAATTATGGTGTTCACCATCTCGATGAATTAGAAGACTATAACAAGTCTATCGGAGGCAAAATAGACGTTGGACAATACGAAATCCACCCATGGCTCCCAAGGAGGGACATTGTCGAATGGCTTCGAAAGCGTAATGTGGTTGTTGAAGCATACAGTCCTCTTGTACAGGCGACGAAGATGGATGATCCAATTTTGCAAGAATTAGCCAAGAAGCACAACAAAAGTCCTGCTCAAGTTCTTGTTAGGTGGAGCTTGCAAAAGGTACCTAGGCTTCCCCTCCTCCTATTTTGCCGGGAAACTGACCATCGTCCCCTTGTATGTAGGGCTATGTTCCCCTCCCAAAGTCTGCAACAGAGTCGCGGATAGTAGAGAACGCTGATGTTTTCGATTTCGAGCTCTCTGAACAAGATATGCAGTCCCTTGAAACTGATGAATATCAAAACGTTTGTTGGGATCCCACTACCCACAAGGATGGGGAGCCAATTGGCATGTAATCGCCTGCGTTGATATGGGAAGCCTTGTGTGTTTCTGGTGGAAACGAACTGGTCTTTTCCCCAGGCGATGCATTCTGATATTCAACAACCTCGAAGATGTATCTGATTTAAGTAAGCTAGAAATTTTCTTCAATGAGTTCAAGAGCACAATATAAGAAGATGAGATCTGTGCATTCTTCAATTCCTTGTAAACCAGTTTGGACGACCCCCCAAGAAAAAACACCAGTGAAGTGACAACAACTCTCACCGACAACACACAGCCGAACCTCACTTCATCCTCACTGAAAAGGTCCTTTGCACACAGTGAGAATAACAAAGCAGTTTGATCCTTGCTGGCTTGTTCCTTCATAAAAGAGTTCATTAAACCAACTTATGTACTGCTAGACGGAGATTACCTTAGTTCTTCTAGCTCGAGCATTTCTCTCAGCATTTCCTTTGAAGTTCACGTTAATCTAAGAATAGCTTGCTAAAGGAACCCATTCATCTAAGCGCAGAGACAATCTAATGAATCTCAAAAGGTTCATCTCATACTAAGAAGGTACGTCACCCAAAAGGCCCAGGAAGCTGTTTCGGCGAGTATGCACTGACCTTGATGGCAGAGGCCTGTCTCTAATCCAGGAACTAGTGTCTTCGATATGGCGCAGGCACGAAGGCTATTAGACGACCTCAGACGCCCTCGTCCTCGCGGTGAAGAGGCTCCCAATATAAATGGGGTTATTGCCGGCAGCATTGTAAATGGCAGTGACGAGCCTACTCCTCAGGCCCATAGTACTGAAGGGCGTCAGGATCTTGTTTCCGAAAATGAACTGGCTGGAGACGGGCCATCTGGAGGCATCGATTCTGAAAGTGAAAGATTTGCTTCTGAACTCGGAACACCTGAGCAAGGACGACATTTGAGCACCAGTGATGAAGCTCACAACCATGTTCATCCCAGTGAAATTTCCGACGATGAGTCACTTGGGGGAATTTACTCTGGCAGTGAAACATTTGCTTCTCAAATTGATACCACTGAAGATAGACAAGGACTCAGCAGCACTGATAGATGGAGCCAAGAACAAGGTCTTTCAAATGGGATTGTTGAAAATGAGCAAGCGGAAGAGATCGACACGGAAAGTGAAGAATTCGCTTCTCAAATTGATACATCTGAATATCGACAACGCTTCATCACTAGTAACGAAGGGCGTCACAACCAGGTTCTTCAAAACGGAATCGCTGAAAGTGGACAAAACGGGGAAATCAGTTCGAACAATGCGAGAGACTACGGTTATGTTTCGTCAATCGGGGCCATTGAAGAGGGGCGGAGCTTCGGCATGGGGTTTACTGACACCGCTATTGGCAGGTCTGATAGAGGTGGAGGGGCCAACCATCCGGTTTTGAACGAGGAGGATGAGGGGAGCGGGGGCGACTCCGGTTTTGGTGACACCGAGTCTAATGGAGATTCCGAAAACGATACAGAAGCCCTTTCGGATGGATCTAACGACGGCACTTTCACGGGATACAGGGGTCAGTATCGCAACAGGGCAAATCAGGCTTCAGAGCCTGGAGACCAAACACAAAATGACGGAGCCAGTTCTCGTAGTCGCATCCTGAGACAACTTGATATAGAAGTCCGCGGCGGTAACTTGGACTCTCCCCCAACTGAACTCCCGAGAAGCACCAGTGGAAACAGAGAATGGAACGATCTCGAATATGACTCGGAGGAGTCTGCCCCGGTTATTCGCCAGAACTCATTCCTAAGGAGATTGATCACGGAAAATAACAGGCTCCCAGCTAGATTTGATCCAGAAATGATGTTCGATGAAAACTGGGGCACAAGTGGAACAAATCGAGGACCCTTCTCGGCGCCAGGCCAAATCTGGGAAGATTCACCATATGATGAACTCGGCTCTTCTTTGATCATGCAGTTGAGAATGAGCTTCCAGGAGAGGCACCTCGGATTTCCACCGCCATTGGCGGACGGATCGGATGAGAACAAAGAAAATATCCCCCCGCAGCACCAGGTTCAACTGTCCAATACCGATGACTTGGAAGGGGGTACCTCCAATTCAATCCATGGTAGTCGTGGCCGTTTCAACCTAATATCCGGGATGCGCGAGCAGAGTTATAGGGCACTTGGGAGTCTGATGTCCCTTTCGTCCAGGGCCATTGATTAGGTATTTCTCCTTGGGGTGAGCTGGCAACCGGCTTGCGCTTGAGAAAACGGGAGTTGCTCTGATATTCTCGGCTAAGTTCTTAAAGATGTTTTCTGTTATTTCATTGTTATTTGATGATAGATGGATTAATGATCGCATCGTGTTGACTTCTTCTTCGTCCTTGCTGCAAGTGAGCTTGATCAGATTCGGGGTATCACTAACTCCGTATTCCGATTACAAGATGACTAACTAGCGTCACGTAATCTACCACTCAACGACGGCGAATTCAGGACCCAACCTCTCTTGAAGTACTACATAAGTGAATGGAACACAGGTCATGGTGTGTGGCATTCACCAAGCTATACGCTGTGGCCATTTCAAGCCACTCCTGCTCAGTGGGTGGGATCGTACCCAGGCCATCAACTGCCTTCCGCCTGCGTCTGTGAAGCTCCGCCATTTCGAAAAATAGACGCGAGAGTGCGTCGGTTAGGAACAAGGCAGGACGAGGTTGAAAGTTGAAGGTAAACGTTAGTAGGGAGCTAGAAAGGCCCACAGTTGAGAAGACTAGCTTGAGAAGAGCAAGTACTAACTAATAAAGCACCCAATACCAGAGAGCGCCAGCCAAAAAAAGTTGGCGAAAAAGTGATGAGCGGATTAGTTGCTTGTGCTCAAGGCGGCTACAACTGTTGGGATGCCAAAGTAACTAATGTTCGACAAAGCAGATGAAGCTTGATTTGGATTGATAACTCCAAGCGTCACGTCAAAACATCAAGCGTCAACTATCATGGAATGCATCAACTACAAGCCCTTCTCAGGCCCACGTGAGTTCAGTGAACTGATGCGTGCACTTTTCCACATGTACTGGTCAGAAACACCAGATGTGATCTCCTTTGACTGGCTGCAGAAAACATTGGATTTGGAAGTGGTTTGCAAGAACACAACAATAGAAGAGGTTGAGATTTCAACACCACCAAGTCTTGAACGAGCTATCCAGGAATGTGCGAGGATCAACTGCCCAAACTCCCAGAAAATCCTCAGCCCGCCCACCGACTATAGTTGGACTGGCTAGATGGGATTAGTGAAAAAAGAAGTTACAATCAGAACTGAAGCAAAGTAAGAGAATACACAATTTGCGTCTCTTATCTCTATTTGTCTACATTGTGACTCTTTGTGGCTTACTGTCCCACTTCCTGTCCCACAGGTGTCATGGCCCATTGTTTTCCATCCTCCGTCAAGGCTTGGTCGCTGACGGCCACCGCCGCATTCTTGCCCAGCGTCTCTTTCAACACCGGCCGGATCACTGGGGCATTATGATCCGAGATCACTCATACGAGAGTCGTAAAGATTATGTTCTTCGAGGTGAAATAATGGTGATCACTTCGATCATATACCGCCAGATGAATGAAGTACGTTGGGATCCCTTGAAATACAAATATACGGATCCAGAATTAATATACTCGGGTGGTCCTTTAATCGTATGTTCATCCGCCCATTTCTCCTCCTTTTTAGATGGATGCAACGCTGACATTCCTCTTGGCCACTGTTGTGACCTTTATTCCGGGCAAAGTAAGGGTGGTTCAGGCAACTTGCGATCCGTCAAACGCATCCACCTCTCTTTCGTTCACACTGAGAGCCTTTTATAATCTTAGCATGTCTAGCTACGACAAGACCACCGCTCAGAAGGTTCTGAAATGGATTCTTTGCCCGCCAAACCCGGCTTGGGGTCTTCCTTCGATTCCACCCACTTGCAGTAATCCCTCACGGCTACATCTCGGGCCACAGGTATTACCAGACGCTCAATAGAAGCCGAAGGTTCAATTGATGCAGCAACCACGGACGCATTCGATGTCTGCGCTGGCAAAACGTTAATATTGGAGGATATGACACTCCCGTATCAGGTAAGCTGTTGGCTTTCTTTGACCTTCTTTCCGCTTGGTGTTTACTCTCCAAGTAGAGGTCCCGACGAAGTCACTAGGGACAACATTATGATGAGGCGGTTTTGGGTAACAAGGAGAAGTTTCATCTCATAATGTCTCCTTTGCTAGAATGAAGGTTTGCTTACTGCAGTGCTGCAACCAGCAACCGCGGGCATAAGCATTTTGAGCATTGATGGCGGCGGTACCCGCGGCATTGTTCCCTTGGGGATCACCGGTTTGATGCAGGAACTGATTGACACTCCCATTCAAGATCTTTTTGATATGTGGGTGGGGCCGAGTTCAGGTAATGTGAAGATGGCCAGCTTCCCGGAAATTAAGCTAAACATCCATAGGAGGGCTCACCGTCATTGGTCTCAGTCGTGGCTGGAGTCTAGAACGGTGCATCTGGACTTTCGTCCAACTTATTCATCACGTCCTCGGTGACGGTCCTCAGTGACCCGCTAAGCTGGATAACACGTGCTAAAAAGCGTGGAGGTGCATCGCGTCCAACAGCGCTTACGGGGCAAAGAAACTGGAAGACGCGTTTAAAGATCCTCCAATGATATGTCACAAGCCAGACGGGTTCTAAGGCGAGAGGATGCTTGTTACAGCAACTGAAATTGGTGTTTCGCCGTGCGTCGCCCTCAACAACTTCAATGAGCCCGAGGACGCTTCGAAGGATCACGGTAGGTGTATAATCAACCCTATGAGACGTGCAAGCTGTTGACCGAAGTCCTTGTACCAAAACCAAGGGGGCATGAAGACCTCAGTGGCCAACCACTGAGTGGTAGGCCGATTACATAATAAATTAGTCATAACGATGAACCAGCTCCATTGCGGGGCAACTAAAAATAGGTGTCGGATTCATATATATCGATAATCCCATTTCAAAGAGCCTTAAGTCTATACAAATTCGCTGCCATCCCCGACGATCGATAATCGGAGGACTCACTGCTTTAGATCACTATTACGCTTGGTATCATCTGTTTTGTGATATCTCTAGCCGCAATTCTCCCGAGTCTCTGGTCCCATCGGTAATTATATATTTCTGAGGTCGCACCGAAGCGGGGTCGGAATCGAAAATAAACAATGAGGCTCATTAAACGGAATATTGAGCAGGACGGCTCAGGTTCAGTGACGCTCTTTCCGGAGGAGCCAGAAGACATGGTATGATGGAGCCCCTTTTCTTAATTTATCCTGCTCAAACCAGCTCACGTATCTGTTATTCTTCTCGTAGTGGCATGCGTACAATCTCATTCGGCCTAATGACCTACTTAAAGCTAGTGCTATTCGCCGTGTCACAACTACCGCGACCACGGGGACGACCTCATCGTCACGAGTCCATCTAACATTGCAAATCCGAGTGAAAAGCTTGGATTTTGACCCCCAGAGTTCCCAGCTCCATGTGTCAGGACAGATTGCTGCGGAGACCCCATATACGAAAATTGGCCAGTATCATACGTTGGACTTGGAGCTACAGAGGAACTTTACACTTGAAAAGCGGTCAGAGTCTTCCGGTGACGTTGGGGGATGGGATAGTGTGGCCATCGAAATGCTAAAGGATGCAGTGGACGAGGGCTACAAGAGAAGGGCGGAGGCGATAGCAATAGTGATGCAAGAAGGCCTGGCGAATATTTGTTTTATCGGGCAGTTTCAAACAGTGGTGAAGCAGAAAGTTGAAATGACCATACCGAGGAAGAGGCAAGGGGGAAGCGATCATGATAAGGTAAGCCGCCTTTATGCTGTTCTCCTCGTTTGACTGAGCTTGCTTACGGATTTGGACCAGGCCTTGGCGAAATTTTTCCAAGTAACGCTTGAGAGTCTTCTTCGCGTACTAGAAACATCTAGTGGCTCGCTAACGTCGACGACGACGAGTAATGGCACTTCGACGAGGCCGATACTGCTAGCTTCTCCCGGTTTTACTGCCGCTGGCTTCCAAAAGCACATTCAATCCACACTATCAGGCACACCGGAGCTGAGGTCTCTCCTAGAGAATATCATTGTCGTGCATTCCACATCCGGCCACGTTCACTCTCTAGCTGAGGTTCTCAAGTCTCCTTCGGTACAGGCGCGGCTCTCCAACACGAAATATGCGCGTGAGACCGCCATCATGGACACTTTCTTCACCCATTTGAGAATGGACACGAATAAAGCCACCTACGGAGCCAAAGAAGTAGAATCAGCGGTTGACCAAGGTGCAGTGGGTCGAGGTGGGGGCATTTTATTGATTTCCAACAGACTTTTCCGAGCTCAGGACGTCCACGAGAGGCGTCGATGGGTTTCGCTTGTTGACCGCGTGAGAGATGTCGAGGGAGGGGAAGTTCGAGTGTTGAGCTCAGACCACGAAAGCGGCAAGAGACTTGACGGTCTAGGTGGCGTCGCTGCGCTTTTAACATTCCCCGTCATCGATGACGACGACGACGAACATGACGGGGATCACCCTGATAACAATATCAATGGCTAGACGGACTGCCTTTGCGACATCCAACACCGAGAATTAGCCTTCTTCTAGAAGGCCTCTTAGCGAAGCTCCTAGACCGCCGCTAAAAACCCAGATTTGAAATTGATATGTTTGCCGACCCGTGAGCTGGTTTGGTTCCTGAAACGCTAACAGAGGAAATCAGCCAATGCGTGTTCAGAAGTTCGCGTGGGAATTGGTAACAAGGTTCTTCTCGAGAAGGCAGGAGGCAGCATTGGATGATATTCGACAGAGGAAAGATCAAGACGAGTGCTCCGTAGATATATAAAAGGGAGATCAAGCCAAACTCTCGGGAATTAATGAACGATCCCGACAGCGTGTTTTAACCTTGGGCGACAGAGCTATGGATCATACAAACTCGAGCACAGAAGAAAAAAGCAGACGACTCAACAGAGCGTCAACTAGTTCACCGAGCACGTTCGCTTCAAAATGGCAGCCAAGGCTCGAATTGCTACGCTGGAATGCGGCCCTCGTCCCAATTGGGTAACGTCACCGACTAGTGGCCGACTCCGCCCCTCCGCCCCGCCCCCGCGTCGATCGCCAGAACGGCACCTTACCGGTCTAGGCAAGCGGCCCAACTGTCCGAAATACCGGGTTTCGCGTATTTATTGGGAGCCGCTAAGGAATCGCCGTTTAACTTCGGACACCGATTGCGAAGCACCGTGTTTGGCAAGTCGATTAAAATAACTTGTTTCAGACGGCGGCTTCCAATGCAGGAACTGGAAGGCTAAGCTTTTTACTGCGCCCGCGGTTGCCAAGACAGGGAACCAGCTGCAGGTCACATGATGGGAGTGAGATCGGTACGGAGTACAGGACTGATACATATACATATGCAGGTTACAAGGAAGGTCGCACACACAGAGGGAGCTCGACGTTTGAAACGCAGAATCATGGCTTTGTTTTCCGGTCGAGGCAATATCTTTGATGCCCCATGATCTGTATTAAGTGTTCTAAAAGCGTCGACAGGGGGTGTCACTTAACTTGGAGCTCTCAGCAATGCTTCCAGGGTCAGGGAAGTCTTGAGTACTACTTAGTGCTCGAATTAACTAACTAGTGAATTCATTAACTACGTTAGTTAACTAGCGGACTGGCAACGGCACAACTTCTTAGCGTCCAATCATCCAGACATTCGGCCAGCTCTTTAGCTATATTATTTCCTACCATGTTTCCACGTTCCTTATCATCAAACCACCACAGCCCTCGGTTAGATATAAATGGCGCTTTTTTTTTTTCCTGGTTTCCTGAAAGGTGCCTCTGGACATCAACCCCCCCGGTTCTATGCGCAGGGGGTGGCAGCAAATCTTGAAACAATGGGACACAACTTGAATCGCTCCCAACCTGACCACGCCTTGTCCTTTCAGGCCCGGAAATAGATATTCAGTTTCGAGTCATGTAGAGGATAAAAAAAAACACGAGGACCCGGGTGAGAGGAACCATGGGATTTTTGCAATAAATGTTTCTGGTACAGTTAAGCACTTTATAGTTATGTGTGAACTAGGTAGCGCACGGACAGTGCCGGTCGGGTGCATCACTGCATCACGTGCGGGGAGAGTTTGAGATCATTGTAATGATGATTGGCATTCAGGGCTCAAGAGATGGAAATAAGCATCTTAAAAGAGGTATCAATTTTGATTGTATGAAGATAACTCTGATCATCTTGCCATTTCAAAAGCTGGCAACTATAGGGTGGAGTAGTTAACTAGAATCAGAAAAAAAGAACAGGAAATATCTCAAGATCCTACCGCAAACACCATGGCCAATAACCTAACTATAGGAAACTCTTCAAATCCCAAGAAAATATATAGAAAATTCGCTGGAGGAAACGGGTAAATATGCAGAAACCTCAATCGTCTATACGGCATTCCTCATAACACCATGCAAAAGGGAAAAAAAACAAAAGGGAAACCCAGTAGCCAACAAAAGAAAAGATCACACAAGGGGGTATCAAACGTCCAGAAAACCTGCTGCGTAAAACCAGTGAGCAAAATGAAGAGTCGGGACTTGGTGAAAGCAAACGCTATCGCGGTCTTTTGTTGGGATAATCAGGAGGCTCGTCTTCGTCGTCTGGGCTTTGACTTCTTCTGAGACTCTCCTCGGGCTCGAGCTGTAGTTCTTGCCATTTTTGCTGACACTGTGACGCCGTCCAGCCTCTGGTGGTCTTGTATTCCTGCATCTGATGGTGTCGGCCACTACGTTAGCATTTAGACTTGTCAGAAGCAAATCCTCAGTTCGAATGGAGATGCCAACTAACCTTGTGTGCCATGATTTCAAATTTCTCTGTCTCCCAGTACAGATGAGCATTCCGAAGCGCTTGAATCTGGGTGGAAAAGTCAGATACACTGAAGGGAAGAAAAAGAAAACGTTAATAGGATAGGTAGTCACGTACTCACATCGTCCTCAGACCACTCCCTCATGCGCTGTTTGAGGCGTGTGATCCGCATCTGAAGACGAGACGCATTGTGGTTCCCCCCGTAAGTTGCATTGACACGCTTGACCACTTCGTTCCAGGGGACGTTCTGTTCTCGAAGCTGCAGCGTGAGGTTGGTCTCTTGGTCCAGGATCGAGGATCTGATTCTCGGCCGCCGCGGTTTCCGTGGCTGGCGCTGGGTTTCCAGCTCCTGGCCCAGCCTACGTTCCTGTTCCATTTGCCGGATGCCAAGTGGGTTGGGTGCGATTGCGATTGGGGTTGATCGTGCTGAGAGTGGTCTGCTTCCCGCTCTGTAGGTTCGTTCGCTCGCGGCTCTTTCAGCATGTCGTCGTAACTGTCCGTGCGGATCGTAGGGGTTGTGTCCTTCGGACTGATTGTATAGTGGCATTCCGGGCTGCATGTAGTTTAGATTGCAGATACCCAAGCCGTGTGATACACTGGCGGAATTCATGTTGTGGTACTGAAGCTCGTGGGATGACGGGTGGGTAGGACTCTGTCTAGGATCAAGGTACACGCTGTTCGAGGCGCTGATTGGCGTCAATAAGGCGGGATTCGCGTGGGTGCTGGCTACGTAAGGATGGGTGACACTTTCATATGTCTGTGGGAGAGACCGTTGTTAGCTGCAAGAAGGTCCCGGCATGAGCCCAACAGGGCACCAAGTACGTACACTTGGAGAGCCCCATTGGTGATCCATCAAGGTTTGCATTTGGCCCTGGTAGGGAGATTCCGCCCACGACGTTGGCAGTTCCTCAGACGCCATGGAAACGAGAAATCGGCTTTGAAGAGAAACCCGCAGAGTCCCTGTGGGAAGAGAGAGGGGTGAGGATGGAAACGGGACGACGGGAGATGCAAGTTGGCAGAAGCTTTGTCAACACCAACAGGAAGTGCGCAGGCTACTGCGGGAAGGAAGAAGAAGAGGAAGAGAAAGCGGAAGAAGAGTATAAAAGATGGCAAGCTTGGTTGCTTTGGGAGCTGAGAGGGGACCTTCAACGTCTGTTGCCCTGTAGCAAAAAGAGCGGGACCCTGGGAGATTTATAGACAGTAACCGTCATGGCTAGTGAGCTATACGAAGCAATGAGCTTCGATCAATGAGCGGGCTCGAAATGCTGCGGACGGGCAGTAACCCAATACCCTGCATTTGGGCCTGCTTCAAAGAGATCGGAACAAGTGGTCAGGAAAGCCTAGCATGAGGGACCGCCGGCCCATTCTTTTTTGGCATCCTGAGCGAAGGCTTGTCCGTTATGTTTTTTGCTTTTCTTTTCTTTGCCATCGACCCCCCTTGTCCGGGCCCAGCACCACCAGGAGGGAGGGGGGAAGGGGGTCCCACATCCAGCAAAAGCTTGGACTGTGCCACTCTCGCACGATGCGAACAGCGACGTTCCTCATGTCGTCGATCCGGAAGAAGAAGAAGAAGTCAGGGAAAAGAAAAAAAGCCAAAAGCTTTTTGTTGCCCAGGAGGATTAGCGGAAGTTTGTTTGGCACTGCAGGTTAAGCGCCCTGGACGGCGACAAGACATATTGACCAGGGGTGTGCGATCGGGCCATAGAGCCACGGTGAAAACGGCCCCCAAAACCACTCCTGAGTCCTGGCATTTTTGTGCGTAGTCATTTAACTGACTGGCTAGTGGTTTAGTTACAGGTCCTGCCGATGGGAAGCACACGGCCAGGGATCAGAGGCTATGCCCACCCCGACAAATGGGAGAGCAGAGGCCGTCGAGATCTGGGATTAACTTCCTCGGCTCCTTGCGAAAATCGTCCCACGCTGGGAGCGAGCAATCGACGAACGAACCCGTTGCCCTTCTTAGCGGCTCTGCTCATCGCGACCTTTTCTGGACAAGGACCCGGACAGGGGTGCAAGGGAGGCCCGGAGACACACCATGCCCCAGAGACCGAATTAGCGACAGGTCTTGGGACCGCCCACCCCATCCGGGGAGCGCAAGGGACCCGTTCGAGAGAACCAGGTGTTTCAATGCTTCAGGATAGCGAGATTTGGGGAGGGTGCCTTGCTGCCAGTCCCGCTCCAGGATCATGACTATGACTAACAGATTACGAACGGTGAAAGCAACCAAGAAGCTACAACCCTGCAAGTGGTCCCGGATCTATTCTTGTTCACTCCGGGGCTGAGGAGGTGACGATATATTGCAAGAGAGAGAGAGCGAGAGAGAGAGAGAGGGATACAGAGCATGCGCGCGGGTGCCCTGAGGGCGGTGCGATTGCAATTACCTGCAAATTGATCCGGAGTAACTAAAATGACAAAACTGCGGTCACAGAGTTTAAGCTATTATTCCCAATCACCGCCGATATTGTTTTGTTTCCCGGGGCTGAAGATCCCCATCGCTTGAGTTCTAGTAAGGTGACTAACCAGCTCACGACACAGACAGAGGCAGGGTCCCGGACGAGTCCACGGCGATGACTCCTGACAATCTGCAGAAATCGACCGAATCACAAAGCGAAGAAACAGCAGAAAGTCAAAGTAGGGGGAGCAAGAGGCGGGAGGATGGGGGTTACGGAATATGCAAATCATGCGGCGCAATTTTGGGATTGAAAGCAAAAAGATTGACTCCCGTCCGTGGTTTAATTTCCCTCTGCACTGTCGCCATGCCGTCAGCCAAGCTGGAGGGGAGTTATGATAACTCCGTCGGCCGGCGGAAGTTGCAAGACGGAGACTTTTGCTCAATCCCATTATTATTCCCGCATAAAGATCGTCACGATGGGTGTTCCGCATTCGGCTCTGCGTATGAACCCCAGCCCATCCCCGTGCGTGATCTGGTAGTTCCGCCCTTTCACGCGTATGTAGTGATCTCGATCCTACTCTGGAATCAAACCCAGGTGTCATCGATGGGCCATGAACCACCCCCCGGGGAAACCGGCCATGTCTCGGTTTTGAGAATGTGGTTGCTCAGCGCCTGTGCTGGCTCTCCGATTCTCTCTACCTGCAACACTGCAATAATAGTGCCCGTGATATTCCCAGCCAAGAAGAGCCTGGCCGCAAGTGACTGAAGAATGCTGTCTTGCGGTGGATATCGTGCGCAAGGAATAGGCCGTTGCCGTACTGTATTGTAACCACTAGCTGGGGAATTTCGACTGGGATTCGCTCAGCTCAACAGGAAGCCGTCGCAAGAAACACTTTACACCTCTGGCACTCCTCGATCCGGCCAATAATAGCAACATCGGGATGGCCTCTACAGGAATCGAAAAGAGCTCATTTCTCAGAGATACGTAGATCCTTGTCTGCAAAAGTCCTGGCTGTGATCCCGTTACAAATCAACGGCAACCACCAAGCAGATCTAGATCGCGAGCTGGAAGACTCGAAGAAGCTGTTTCTTCCGGGACTAGCACGACTAGTTCGTTACAAAGCGAGGCCTCTTCATGCCAGGGCCTGGCTTAATTCCGAGGAATTGCGTCCGACATATACGCAATGATGGATTGCTGCCTGGCTGCCAGGTGTGAGTGGTCATGCAGACTCACCGCCCGCTCCCCAGAGCTGAGGAAGGACACGCCAGACACTGGGGAAAGCTGAAGCAGATACGGCTCCGCGCAACAAGGCGAAGATTTAGGCAGGAAGGATAGGCTTCTTGCTTCC
>NW_003052500.1:4654738-4658014 GCF_000003515.1 Uncinocarpus reesii 1704 | reverse complement strand
CTGATAACAGAGAAAACCCACGGCCCTGCGCCCATCGCTCTACGTACAAGAAAAACAATGCAACGGGGCCAGATGGTTGACTTGCCAGCTGTTCGACGCCCGCGCTCTCGGTTGCTCTGCCTGGCCCTCAGTGCGCACCTCCACATGCGTCCGCCAAAGGGCGCATTGAGCCCATCTCACCTTCAATGCTTGGGGGCCGCGATATCTGCTGCGCACAAGACACTCATCGACATCCAAGAATCCTGCTGACACCCGGCGCGTGCCGGTCTTCGCCTGTGCGAATCGCGCAGTTCGTGACTCTTGGTGGGCCACCGCACTCGTATCTCATTTCGTAAAAAAAGAACGATGGGTTGAATCCCGCAGTCGCCCTCTCCCCAATAGCCTTCCAACCGGGAGCCAGCACCGCAGCATGAATGGGGATGGTGGAGGGCATTCATCGTGGCCCGGCGGCTAGAGAGAGACGCTGCTTGGTGGACGGTCACGTGGGGGATGCGCACCACGCGGTTGTCCATGATATCTGACTACGACGGCTGCATGTATTCACGACGGCCACTCGCTGAGGGCGAATGGGATCCTGCCCGGGGACTCGGGCTTTGGCTTTGCACTCGCCTTTCCCCTCTTCATCGCGGCATCGCATCGATCATTGCCAGAATGAATCACTGCTGTTCTTCGCGGTCCCTTTTGCTGGCATGATGCTCCTGGCGCTCAATGATGGGGCGAAAATAGTAAGTTAACTACTCTGCTTCCATCAAATCATATTGCCTCAGTTGCATCGCCCAATTCTCTCCCCACTCTGGCGGGATCGAAGATCTCGTGGAGACGACGGGCACAGCAGCCATTTACGATGAAGCTGGTTATTATTATGATGGCTAGTTATTATTGTTGTCGTTATCCACAACCGCCCGGTTCACTGTGCGCAAACCGTCGACCGCCGTGCAGCCTGGCGCATGTAACCAGGCAGTCTTTTTGCACTCGGTTAAGATCGTTTTGCGTAAGATTGAGCGCCGGCAAAACTCAAAAAAAAGCAGCTCCCATGTCCCGTCAGTAGCCTGCCCAGACTTTTAGGGAGTGACTTGGAATCTGCTCAACCATTCTATGCAGCTCATCTGTCAACCGGGGAAACCTTTTAACAAATACTTGTGCATGGATGGATCACAGAGCTGTCCCCTGCGTGCCAGAACCAGCACCAAGAGCGTTCTAGAAGGAATCGTGACCCGGGAATTCAATCCACCAACCGGGGGTCCTCGGGCTCTCATGCTCCCATAGCCTATAGGATGGTCAACAGGGCCGCACAGAGAGATTTCAGCGACTTGTGAACGACTCAGTAGCATAAAGAAAAGAAAAAGAGTCGTCCCCGCAAGGGATCCCTGCGCCGCAGGTGCAAGGACGGAACAAAAAGAAAAGAAAAAGAGCGAACAAATCAACGATGCAAGATATGAAGATCAGGTTCTGCACAAAGAGAAGAGAAGGAATTACCCGACCACCAGGTCAGCGATCAGAGTGACAGTCCATGCAGAGGAATCTTCTGATATCTCCGACAATCATTTTACACATACAGGATACAGGACATGTCGTGCTGGCCCCAGCGCCACGCTGGGAGCTGCACAATGCCAAACGGAAGAAAAAAAAAAAAAAAAAAGAGAGAGAGATGATTCCATCTCTAATTTCCATTTCCTCTTCCTGGCAAATGGGGATCCGATTTCCCTCGTTGGTATCTGCCAAACTAACTAACTAATTTAGCTCGAACGCTTGTCCAAGATCAATGGTGAAACAACCCATCAAAATAGAAACTTGACTCCGCCATGATTCGGGGTTTTTATCCTTGAACGCTCACATTATTATTATCGTCTCATTTACGATGTCATACCCATTGGACCTGAGCATGCCTCGATTAGAGTGCTTGTGCATGAGGATTCCAGTTGGAGCTTCCTCTCCCCAAACGGGACCGCGCTTCTTGACAGCTTTTCTATATTAAGCAGCGTTCGACAAAGCCCTTCCGTCCCGCATCATTGCTTGCTCATTAAGAGAATTTCTGCCTTGCACAGCCGGTGAATCCGGGGCTTTCGAAGATTGGTTTTCCGCCAAACTTTCTCGGGGTTGTTGTTTGGGTTGGCATCGGATATCCTCGAACCTTTCTAGGTTCTTCATCGATTGGCGATGAACCTAACGATTAGAGGAGTTTATCAAACACCCTCGAACTTTGGAAATAGCTGTTGAGGCTCAGCAAAAGTTGGATTATCACCCGCTACCTATTTTGGGATTTTGAAGGGATCATGGTGCAAGTGCTCTGTGCCCGACCGCTGAGTTCCTTTGCTGTCTCGAATGATTATCCCGGCGGTTCAACGCTCTTCAAGAAACCTCGTTGGAAGTGGCGAAGGACCTGTGAATTACCGCTAAGCCGGAAAGAAATTGTTGTGAAGACCCTCAAGACCGCACATGTGGGAAGAAGGGGGGAAAAACTTGCAGTACTCCCTGCAATCGGCCCAACACAAACTATGTGCCGTGGTAGTGGCGAGTCTAGTTTGGACACTTCCAGAAAGCCGGATTGATCAGCGATTAGCCAGTTGTATGCTCCCACAGATCCTCGCCTCTTCTTGGACCATGGCCCTGGGTAAATGCGCAGAGCGGCACTCTGTTCAGAGTTTTCCGCATTGAATGGAACCGCTGTGCTGTGGTCCACAGCGGGATCGGATGGTTTTTGAACAGGGGACATATCCCGGCGCCCCTTTCCCGCCCGTTTTCTCATGGACAGAGGATCTTCCATACCGCCATCAAATGGGCAAAAAGGGGGCAAATGCTGGATATAGCATTGGGATAACATCGTTGCTCCACCGCTACTGTGAGATATCGCACAGACAGGAGATGCCGCCTATGCGAGACCACAATACCATGGTTATTCCTTTAACTCTATAATATTCTCCCAAATATCCCTTATCCCCGTTTTGAGGCTAGTACGTCAGCGTTGTCACGTTGAAGGGGTTCAACCTCTCTCTTTATGCCAAACGGAGCAGAGAGAAGCCGCTCTTCTTTCAAAGACTCCGATCCTGGTTTGATTGCCGGCTGATCGCGTAACGACTTTTATGCGCACACAACGTTCCAAATCTTCCGGCATCAGATGTTTTGAGTGGCTTGGGGAGTTTCGAGAGAAGCCTGTGCAATATGCACGTTGTTCTTGACCGTCTCTCCGATTCGTGCGAGCAGGCATCGTCCAAATGTGGCTCACCTTCCTGAGACGCTGCCGGCGTTTGGTAAAGGGCAGTAATCGTTCGAGCTCTA
>NW_003052500.1:4651448-4654560 GCF_000003515.1 Uncinocarpus reesii 1704 | reverse complement strand
GAGCCGTCGGAGCATTGTTGCTTGGAGAACCTCAGAGGTTCCCCAGCCAAACCTGCATGGCCCATTCTACCAGCACACATGGTTACATGTCAACGAGGTCCATCCTTGCTGTCTCGACAACAAACCGTCCCGTCTCAACGAACCCTTTCTTCCCCGGCCTCTCAACCCCCGTCCTTTTTTCAAACCGACGTCGCTCAATATCGATTCCGTGCAGCAGGGTTCAGCGCATTTAAAGGAACGTCATGATGAGAATGGCTTATCAGATATTTTTTGTCTAGAAGACTAGGATGGGTCATTTTTAGAGAGGGTGACGATGAACTCGTTCACCATATTCTTCCACTATCAAGGTACACATCAAGATATAAAAGGAAAAAGAATGTCATATCGTAAGGTGTCTCGAGCAAAGTAAAAAAGAAGAAAGCGTAAAATCCCTCAAAAGGAGCGTGGTAAAAGAGGGAATCTGGTAAAATCGTCATCATGAAAACCGCCCGTAATGCCAAAGGCCCCGAAACGCCGACAACACAATAAAAGTACAGCAAAGTATGCAAGGCGCCGGTATAAATGAAACTCAACCAAAAAACATACGCCACGAAAAAAAGAGAAAGGGACAAGAGATAAAAGAATGATTTCAAAAAAGAAAGAAAACATCTGGGATATCGTAAAAAGAAAATAAGAAAAGATAAACAGTACGTCGAGGATAAGAAAAATTTTTACCACCCAATAAAAGTACATGCAATCCACATTCTCCATTCTCGCCGTTATTTGGATGCAATCTCCTTCGGGGCCCAGACCTCCTTTTCCACAGTGAGCAGTGAAGCAACAGCACACTTCTCTATCCGATGACTGGCGTTGGCGGATGCGTTGGAGTCCCTTCGTCCACGGTCATGCTCGTTGATAGCGCGAAATGCAGCCGGGGCCGGTAGAGGAAGTTGCGGGCCATCAGGGAGCTCCTCGTGAATAGTTGGAGTCAAGCTCTTGGGGCTGCATCTCGGAGTGGGCATGGGCAGCACACGCTCGGGGCTCGATGCAAGAGCAGAGTGGAAGAAGGCTTCTTCAAGTTTGGGGCCAGAGAGCTCTGGGTCCTTGGAGTATTCCGATGCGATGAGGGACCAGAATGAGTGGCGGTATGCGTCGTAGAGGCTGCGAAGCCGGAGGGTGTCGATCTGGTAGTGATTGTATTGGTTGTGATCTGGGAACGACGTTTCGAGGCGGAGCTGCTTGTCAAACCCGTAGTTGGCGGGTTGGGCGGAGTGTAGCTGGCTGACAGGTTTGGGAAGGATTGGGACATGCAAACGTGAGCATTGAGGGGAGTTCGCAGCAGAGGAGGGCGCTGAGCAATTCTCTGATGGAGGGGTCCTTGGTGGGGATGGAGCAAGGGCCTCTTTGTCTTGGGGCTGTTCTTCGACCCCGTAAGAAGTAGTGCATGAGCTCACGATTGATGAAATCGATTCACTGCGTCGCCGGCGGTTGCTTCCATAAAGCATTTGGTGATAGTGGAGCCGACATGCCAACTCTGTCTTTCTGAGGTGTAGAGCAATGTGCTTATACGGCATTTTATGCATGCGAGATCGGACAAGATACACTTCCTAGTAAGCGTTAGCATTTCACGAAGATGCAATACCAAGCAAAATGTAGTTTACCTCTTCTTCAGTCCAGGCTCTTCCAGCTCCTGCAGATGCGGACCTTTGGTGCTTCTGCACGCCATGGCTGCTACGGCCGGTATCACCAGACGGTTTTGGAGACCGAAACCGTGATGTTTTCAGGATATCAGCTGCTGAGATTGGATGCATGGTTGATTCGTAGATCCGGATAGCAGTGGATGCTTCGTTCAAGGGTATAGATGATAAGGAATTTTTATAGCTCTGGTGGCAGACGTCTAGTATTAATTAATAGAGCAGTAGAAGATCATCAAGATCTTGCAGGCCAAAGATGAATTATATAGGCCCAACCAGGGGCAAAGAAGGTAAAGAAAGACAGAAAGGCACCAGAGTTTTTGCTCGTTGCGAAGAGGAAGGATTGGATGTGTAGAACAAAACGGAAAACAATTGAACAGAGGGGGAAAACTCGAGCGTTATCTATAGTGACGGCCTTGCGTTCGATCTCCCAAAGTAGTTCTCCATCCCTGTCACGCTTCTGCATGAAGCTTGGAATGTGATGGCTGGAGCTGGAGCTGTTTCTGAATCCATGTCCCTCGTCGACAGAAAGCGGGACGCCTAGTTTTGTCTCGACTGTCCAAAACCCGAGTCTTGTAACAGAAGAAAGTCTCAACTTCGCCCCGAACAGGCTAGACGGCATAGAGGGCAATGGTCGGATCCGTCAACGAGCGTTTCCTAAACTGGCGATCAGTGGACGGATTGACGCATCAACTCTTGACCAAGGCCATTCTGAGTCCATTGAGTTTTAGACCCCTGATGCCTTCATACAGGGCAAAACGGTCAAAGTGTCAGCACGAGCCGCCACTGACCCAGAAAAGGTTGGTGTATCCACCGACGCAGGACATTTCAACCAGTTTGTTTATGCTTTCGAGATTCAACGCCCGTCTCGACGCCACTACTCTCGACGCCAGTCTGTGGATGATTTGACAATTGAAAGGGGGAAAGTTGCCTTTCTCCGCGTGTGATTTGTGTCAGAGCAAGACACCGAGTGAAGAAGCTTGCATTGTTTCATATCCACACCCGCATGGAAATCAAGGTTTTCTTTTTTTTCCCTCTCCTCCACGTCCTCTATTATTCCCGATACTTCGAGGGGAGAACCTTTTTTGCCGAGAACTTTCGGAACATCCTGACGGGACGAGGATGTGTCAAGCGGAGGGAAAGACTCGTTCGCCAGGGGTAAAGGGTATATGCCTCGTTGGGACCAGCTGCTGCCAGGGGTGCCGGCGGACAGAAGAACCTTTAGCCGTGGGTGCCGAGCATGGATTCCCAGCTCCGGATGCAGGACGAGGATCCCAGATCCTCAGATCACGGGCTGTCAAGCGCGAGCAGGTGGTGATCGTTCTCTCTGAGGGTGTCTCATTGGCAGCGATGCACCGCCGACGGTTGATGGCCGTTTCAGGTACCAAAAGTCCAGCCCACCAGGTTTCACATGACGAACGCCACGTGCCGGCTGATTA
>NW_003052500.1:4590709-4651339 GCF_000003515.1 Uncinocarpus reesii 1704 | reverse complement strand
AGTTTCACAGTCCTTTTCGGAGCGAGGGCGAGTTGTGTGTTGCGACCCATGATGTTTGGTAGGATTCACCGGTGCTAGCCCCAACGTGTAGCACGATTCCTCTCGCGTTCCCGATTTGGTGGTCTGAGACAGAGTCCTGAAGCCTGGGGTGCTTTGGCCTTTGCTGAAGTGATACCATGAGCTAGGGCCGCATGGATGGGGTGCCAGGGTCGCGGACGAGTCCGAAAACTGTCCGCCTGTGCTCAGGGTTAACACCTCCCAGATGCAGGGGAACACGCTGACATTTTCTCGAACTAGGGTACCTTTTCCTTCAGAGAGGTTCAGGAGAGGAAAATCTCCTAGTTCTCTTCTAAAATAAGAGCCTCGCGTGGAACCCAAGCGTGCGTCAGGCCGAAACATGGAGTGATCTGGACTTGGTACCTGGCCTGCAGGCAACCTTATCCCATCCACACGGCTCGTATTGGCGGGCTCCCGAAAGAGGCAAACTGCAAAAAGGCCGATTTGAAGGCAAAACATAAATTGCCTCCTTTGTACTGAGTTGAGGCAGCCCTGCTTCAAAAGGCAAAGGCGGGATGGAAATCATGATTCAAATTCCAGTTTCAAATCATGGAATTGTTTGATCTCCCTCTCCGTCGACGGTGTATCAACCTGCCGTGCTGAGGCTTAGTCGAGGAGAGCCTATGCCCCGATTGAATTGACATATTGCCAAAGAGACTCCCAAAGAGGACATCCGCGACCAGAGGGGTTTCAAACACTTGCCGTGTACAGACTGCACCGTCTCGGCGCTGGGAAGCTCCGCAAGTTTGGTCGCAACGACTCTCGCTGCAACTTGACTTGCTCAGTTTAATTACTAGGGGCCTTGCTATGCTGCTCTCTTGATACTCAAAGCCGAACCGATTGGTGGGTTTGTCGGCCATGACGAACCTCACAGCGAACCAGCTCCCCCGCCCATGACCCAATGAAGGCGAAATTTACTTATGTAACGTGTCTGCAAGGAGCTTGGGTTTTTGGTCCCAAGTCTGCGGGTGGACTGGGAAGCAAACGTTGCCGTTTGGAAATAACTGTCGAGGAAATTTGTGAAGCTTGCGATACCCTAGGAAATCGAAGGGAGTTGTGGGCGTTCTTGGGTGCCTCCAGATTCTCCGGACGATATCTACTGCTCGAGTTAGGGTAAATCGGAATCTTTTATCTCCCCTACCTGCGAGTCCCTCGAATGGGGCGCAAGCCCTTACCTCCGAATGCGTCCGTTACAGTATGAAAAATTGAAGTGACTCAAATTGACTGCTCTTATCAGATTCAGAATAGTGAGCGCTGTCTAACCCCGCTAGAATTCGCAAGAATCAAACGGTATTCTATTTACGTTCTGCCCCTGGCGAGCGGGACATTATTGCAAGACCAGGGTGAGAGCTTTCGCATGCGGACATGCTACTTCCTTTCCTATTCATCAGGCTGTAACATGGTTTTGCCACTAGCCGTCTGTTATAGCAAAAACCACGATGGACCTGGGAATCCAGGAGAATCCGGGGTGAATGCACCCGTTTATTCTAGGCTGTATCGTGTCTTACTAACGATTTTTCTTTTCCTTTTGTCCTTCTTTTTCTTTTTGTTTTGTATTCCTTTTTCATTATTCGGTCCATTAGGGGACAATTGTCAGAAATTAACAACAATATTTCGATTTTCCACCAGTTCCTAGCGGCTTGCAGGGCAAGTGTTGACGCCTGTTGGATAGTGGCGCGGGCTGTGGGAGAGCATCGGACAAGGCTATTGGCGACTGCAAGGATCACTTCGGACCAGTGGACTTTTGCACAGTGCGGTCTCGTACCCTGGAGATGGGAAAGATTTTTGTGGACTCCCCTTTCCGAGGAGATGCGAATTGGATGAGATTTAGGCTTACCGAAATCATTATTATCGGGTTTTGCCATTTATCTCTCGATGCTGCGAGAGAGCTTGGGGTGTGATGATGTTGAGGAGCAGGACCCTGGGCCTCAAAATAAATGATGCAGTGCCAAGCCATCCGCCAGGGAAGTGACTCCAGCTCGAGTCTGTGCACAGCTAAACGGCGAGATGCTCGGGGGGGCCAGTTCAAATGACGGGGGGTCGTTTTGGCACTGAAAACCCGAGCAAGGCCAGAGTAGTGTGAGCCGCAAGATGACGACGGCACACTTGAGCATGCAAGACATTAGTCCTATCACTACTCATGTAGTTATTCAAGAGGTCGTGGATGTCATCCGCCGTGTCTGTGCTGCAACATGACTGTGCATCGGCATGTTTGCAGAAACAGGCGCAGGGTTCAAGAGCAGATCGTTGCTCCATATGTCGGCTCAAGGTTTGGATGTTTCTGTCCTGGCGGCGCTAACTAACGAGTAGTTACCGGAGTGGCAGGGTATTCGACATGTAACTATGGAATGTGCTTGTTGCAGAACACAAAAACAAATTCCTGGTGTTCTGGTCACAACATAACTACAGACTGGGCAGATGCGGTTGATCCAGCACGACGTGACGGACAGAACGGCGGTGCTTCAATGCTGCTGTTGCTGCTGTTGCGTTGGGTTGTGCAAGGCCTGATGTTTCGGTACCGTGCAATCCCGTAACTTTGCCCAGAGTTCGTTACTAGTCCAGTTACGGTGGGCTTTCCCCGCAATTCAAGCACCGTCTTCGCTTCCCCCCCTCGACCTTTGAGCTGCCGTCAAACATCCAAGTCCATCGCAGAGCTGCTCCAGCCCATCCATATACCTCTCTGCCTCCCTCTCTCTCCTCTCTTCCGCCCGTTATTCTTTTCCTGCTACCTGCGTCTGTATCATTTACTTGTGCCTCACTTCATGTCCCCAGCGGTACCTCTCAGCTACAACCTGGGAAACCAGCTGACATCGCCTGCCGAGACCCGGTACCTTCAGTGACTGTCTTTCGACTCCTTGTGTATCCTCGACTCCGGTCTACGCCCTCCTAAGTCCACTATACATCCCAGCCGTCTATTTACCAATCGTACCTCTCTCCCACCCCCAAACCCTCTCTCCCTCACGTTGACTTTTGTACCCTCGCGTCACTCGTTTCTCCCTCTTTTCCGTTAAATCGTCTTTTCGGCCAGCTTGATCGTGGTGGTCAAGCTTGCCGTCATCCTCTCCCATTCCTAGTGTGTCACGCCTTTTCTCTCGCCATGGAACTTCACTTTTACATATTACCCACCCCGATACCAGCTCATCCCTGGCTAACCTTTTTCTTTTCGTATCTCTACAGATGAATTGGCCGGTCTTTGCATCGCGATCCCCGCTTCCCGCCATGTCGTAAGTATCTTGTTTCCTCAAAATGTCATGCTGCCCCCACACAACGCATATTCTCCCATTTGCTGATCACCATGTACTTTTTTTTCCTTTCACGTTCTGTTCACTTAAACTTGCGCTCAGTAACTATATCCGCTTGTGTTGATCTCCCGAGCCGAGTTTCGTCTCAACTGCCACGCTGCCGCCATTGTGTTTCTTGATAAGAACCTTCACTTTAAAACACTTGACTGATATCTGACTTCTCTTGTTTTGACACACTCACAGCTCACCCCCTACCTCCAAAAGGATCAAAACCACTGTCCCCGCCAACCCTCCCCCTACGCACCCTTTAAGCCAGGCAGGACCTCCTTTCCCAGGTCCTGGCCAATTTGAAGCGCCTCCCATGGTGCCGGCTCCTCCACCCACGCAGGCACCACCACCACCACCAGCTGCTGCCCTGCAACAACCAGGAACTCTGCCTACTGTAAATCCCCGGAAAAGACGTGCGTCATTCCAACAAGCTGCGCCCATGTCAACCATGGCGCCTCCACAGCTAACTGCCCCTGTTGAAGGTGAAGGGAACCCACCAACCGCTGCCACAGCACCAGAGGCAGGAGGCAAAAAGAAAGGTCGAACCAACACCCCATGGACTGCAGAAGAAGAACAAAGACTCAAGGCAATGCGAGATGCCGGTAACACTTGGAGCGAAATTGCCAAGGTTTGTCCCACACCTTTGCTCTACCCTCATTCCATGAGCTTTGGCATCTGATAACCCTCTTCCCCAGACTTTCCCGACAAGAACCGAGGGCAGTGTCAAGAAGCACTGGTACAAGGTAACTATTAGCGCCGAAGCACCCGCTTTGCGACAAGTTTGGGGTCTAATTCCGCACAGGATATGCATTACGCTGAATTCGCGGAAGATGAGGTGAGTCACGTCGCTCACATGCCTATGGAGCTTATGGCATTGACCATCGCACAGTCGGCCGCCTTGAGGGAAGCCATCAAAGAATACGAATCAAATAAATGGAAGGTTATCGGCCAAAAAATTGGAAAACCGGCAAAGGTACCATCTCCTTCGAAACACATGTCAAAACTTTTGGATCCGTCGACATGATAATAACACACATTTCAGGCCTGCGAGCAGTACGCGAAAGAGCACTTCAAGAACATGTAAAGTGCACAACAAGCCGACGAAGGTTCCTGGCCATGTTTGATGCGTCGACTCGGGCGATTCCAATCCTTCATGTTTGATATCACGATTCCCAAATTTTTCCCCCTTTTTCTTCTCTCTTTTTTTTTCCCTTGCTTCAGTAATTAATGGTGCTTGTGTTTTGCCAATATCGTGGAGGAGCAACAGGGAAGGTTCTTAGGAGTATGGCTGGGCACTTTTCCCAATCTCATTGACGCTATGCTATGCCGAGATACCACGGTGGAGATCTAGTTCTGGCAACGTCACACTGCGATATATTGGTATTGTTATGTCTTGTTTGTGGTTCCCCCTTCGAGGTTTTTGCCCTGATTTCTTCTTTCAAAGCGGGAAAGTTGGGTATCGGGAACGGGATTTTTCTTCACGCAAGTGCTTTACGGTTTACGACAAACGATTTTTGCCCTTTATTTTTCGCGTGTCTCTTATGTGGTTAGCTCTCTAGTGATTATATTTCTTAGCTTCGGGTGGTCTAAGGCAATAATGTCATGATTGGCAAGCGGCAAGTATCTTTCATCTGTGCGAACGCGATAGTAGACCGTCAGTATCACATGTGCCAAACTCGGGGACCCTCGAAGCCAGTTAAATATCTATCGAGGGATAGGTATTGCTTCGGAACGGTCTTTGCCACAGTTTGTAGTAACGCTGTGCTGTATCACATTTGGAAAAACTGATTAGTTATACATGAAGAATTGCCAGGCACAATCTTCAGCAGGAACCGCGGTTCCAAGCTCGGGATGTGCCAACCGACGCTCTCTATCTGATGCCAGCGGGGACGAGGTGGAGTCGAGTTCATCCGCAACGGGGCTAGCCCCTACCTCGCCAGCCAGCAAACTGAGCTAATTTGCACCTCAGCCTTCAGCAGGTACCTGATACCTCCCAACTACACCCTCACCCTTCCGAGCAACCTCGCTCCTGTTTCTACCACATCAACTCGGAGCTTTTCACTGGGCATTTCCTGGCGAAGCGTTTGTCATTGTGTCATGTCTTCTTTTTCCGATGTTTTCCCTCATGATCCTACTGGCAAGTGGTTGTACTGTACGACACCTTCCTTGGGACCACCAAGGCAGCCTGTCAGCTTAAAGCGCTACCAAAGTAACTACAGGATCGCCTGGCTAGGAGAGGTCGAGAAGTGAGCTCTTGGGTTTCCACTTTTGTATTGTTATACGCTACTGGCATACATGCAATTTGCTAATATATGTGATTACTCTGCGGCATCTCCGTTTCACGTTCTCGCCTTGACCGTTGACATTCGGAAAGAAGCTAGTTGATCTCGCCGTGTTATCTTTTCCGACTCGTGCCCGACTTCGAACTATGTACATTTGCAGAAGCAGCAACTCTCGAGACTTGTCAGAATCGAGGACTCAAGGTCTAGATACGATTGTTACTTTTGGTTGCTCTTTCAATTTCTCAGGTGCTCCTCTAAATTGAGAGCCCTCTAACAATATGTTGGGACATTTCTGGGGACCCAACGGTTTTGTGACCTACCAGTTTACTACTATTTTGATACAGGGTCTAGGTCCTGAGGCTTGCGCGCCAATGCTTTGAAGGCAGTCAGGATGCCGAAGCAGCAAGGCTCAGATACCTGAACGGCCCAACGTACCAAAGCTATAAGGATACAAACAGGCCGTGTAGCTTTACATTAGGCTTCCATTGACCATTTCTTCAAACGGTATCTCCGCAGCTTACCTGGATACAGGGTATCTTCCAGGTACCTCGTGGATGGCTCCTTGGCTTTCCTCCGCTCCGAAACTTTAAAAAAGAAGCAGCTAGGCGCTATCTCCGAAATCATCTGAATGACGATCTGGAATCTGGCAGGTGGAAAATATACCGCAAGGATACCGGCCCTGATTCACCCTCATAGGCATCATCTACAATAGATCATCTTTGCGAGTCACACGATGTTTCTGACGATCGTGTTTGGAATGGCCTCTAGGCTCTCATTTCATGTCACGATCAATTGGAACCCAGGATCGTCATTTCCAACGCGCTGGCCTATCGAGAAGCATTTTCCTCTATTGTCAGTCCCTCTGTGTACGCGGAGTCTTTTATACCTTTTGTGATACCAGTGGCCCAGAAGACACCACTGTTCGCTTCCAATAGTACGTGAGAGTGGCATTTACCTATTCCGAGGCGTGGCCACACATGACCCAAGCCGATGTATGGAATCCCACGTTATCACAGACCACCCCAACCTGTCCAATGGTCAACGTCCGTGCGGTTCGGTGAATTAAGTTGACTGAACCATACGGCAATCTACCAAAGGTCGTGACAGCTTGGAAGTTTCTTTTCTTTATGACCTTATCAAATCGGGAGGATTCGGGCGGAAAGCGATGACTCCCTGGTTGTTTTCGGCGCCGAAACCGGTGCAGAACCTTCCAGTATGAGCATTTCTTTTGCCGGGGTTGTTAAAACCGATTTTCCTCATTCGTGACCATGCTCCATGTTTGGATGCATTGCGCCCAGTTGTGACCCAAATTTAGATATCGTCAGTGCCACGTATGGCACCCCTATTCGAAAGTCTAGGATCTGCATTATCTCACGGGTGTAAGGGTCTTCTGGTGCTCCAACTTCCCTTCTAGGTGGGTTGTGCAGCTGCCGATCATATCGTGACTATGTTTGGCCAAAAGTTCATCAGCGTTGCAGAAGTTGTGGGGATACTGATCTACACCCAAGCTTTAGACCTACTGGTCCGATTGGTGTCCACCTGCAGCTATGAAACGTGCAAGGCGTCTCATGACAGAATATAGCGATGATCTAATTACTCGCAACATCTGCGCCCGGAGAATAGCGGAGTGCATACTGCTTAGTTTTGCTGGATTGACAACTTCCTTGCGTTGAGATCATACATGCTACTAACTCAACAGTTTATCTTGCAGCTAGGCGACCGTAAGACGTTTGTGTCAAGTTTAGGTATGTCAACTTAACGGATTTGAATCTCGGTCAGAAAAGTTTTATGGCATCTATCTGGAAACGGAAAATAAAACCTTAATTGTTTGTTTTGTTAGCAATCAAGGTTCTTGCCTTTACATAGTATAGGCACGTTGTTGCCATATATCAGGTCTGCAAAACATTCTCTTGGCTTGATGTATGGCTGATATCTTCACATGGTAGGCATATGGAAATTTCTGACGCGCTCTGGCCGAAAAAGAGCTGCATAAGGTTCAGACAGCCTAAATATCCATTAGTTATTAACCTCTGCTCTCCAGGCTGCTGGATGCGTATGAAATTCTACCAGTATCACAATAAAGATGAGGCTTCATCATTATTGTCGTTACGAGAACAACGGCTCATGTGTATTTCTGGTGACACAGATGTTTCTTCACCCGCTTTGTACGGTAGCTTTAGCCGGACAAGCTACCACCCGCTCGCAAAAGCCCGAGATCAATGGACTGGAGCGCGTGGCTGGACCTTGGTGGATGGAGGACGGTCCCCCTGATACACGTTGTAACCTTGCAAAATGGACGACAAATGTCACCATGTGTTAGATCATCAAGAAACAGCCCCTTGCTCGCTTTGCCGATCGAGTCACAGGTATGATTCCCTTTTTATTTTTTGTTTTGGCGCTTGGACTCCCATCCTCATCCTAGTTATTTCACGTATGCCCTGTTTTTATTTATATTTGTTCCTGGACCAGGGGGTGGCATGCAACCTTTCAGGGCAAAAAACCAATCCCTAGTAGCCACTCGCTGGATTCTGGGCTGGGCGACAATTAAGTTGATCCAGCAGCTTGGGACGGGTGCGTCCAATTATTGATGTTTGTAGGTATTTTTGCCAGGAAAAAGAAGGTACTCGGGCTAGAAGGAACCCCGGTTGAATCAAGAACAGATGTATCATGATGTACCTATTCCGTACCTAGAGTAAGATAGCTTCTGTACCTCAAAAGTAGTGGCGTAGAAACATGTATCGGTACATATGTTGGTCGGGTTGGTAAAAGCGTACTTGTATACTTGGGTCAATTGTATTTCTTAGTGCTGCTTTTACTTCCAGCAGTTGCAAGGTCCCATCAGTTAGAAAGTGTATGTAAAAGTGACCATGCGCCACGTATTCCAAGGGACACTTCTTAATATGGAAGCAATCTTGTTGATCTCCATGATGTTTAATATCAATGATCTGACATGAGATGTACTTCATCTTTTCCTGCAGAAAGAAGAGTCAACATGCTCTCCACAACACCACAAAAGTATGATTACACCAATGCCTCAGCATGGACGAAATGCAAGCAGTGTTTTGACAGATGATTCAATTATTCTACACGTGCGAACAACTGAAGAAAAGATGTTATGATAGGTGGGAGGCCAAAAAACTTTGAACAGGAATGAAAAGGTAACATAGACTTAAGACACTGCACATGTCAAGCCCGTCTTTCTCTTCGCATCTGATTTATTTATACCAATATTCAGGTTTCACATAGTCAGCCATCGTCTTTGGCTCGTAAACCTCAGAGTGGTGGTGGTCTGTGAAACGAGCAGGGTCAGTAAAGCCAAAGAAAAAAATATCAATTCCAAGGGCAGTTGCGTCGGTAAGGTTACGTACGATCGTCCTCCTTGGGGCCGATATAGTCCATCTTGACGCAATTGCCACATTCGGAGCATCGCTCGACCGGCCGGTCACGCGAGACCTAGAATAATGCAAATCAGCCTGGTGCAAAATGGGACCGTAAATGATCCGAGAGATGCATACCGTAAGCCAAATGACGGTATGGGAGTCAGCTGGATAACCCGTGCAGCCAACATATTGTTCAGGACCACCAGACTTGACCATAATGGGGTTGTCGAGAGTTCCTGTAAGATAAATCAACCTGTTTAGCCGTCCGCCCGCCTTCCACACAACCCGTATCCTCGCCCAACGGCTGAGCCGGTACCATAATCCACCTGAGATTCAAAGGCTGTCACGAACCTAGTCTTGAGGCATCCAATGGCTGCATATTGAAAATATCAATGCCCTTCATCTTTCCCAAAAGTTCCAATCGCTCCAAACCGGTGGCTTGTTCAATATCCGTGGGGATGGTGCCTGGAGCGGCACCAGGGCCGAAAAGATCGGTCTCAGATTTGACTTCTGTTGACACGAAAACCAAAAGAATTAGTCTATATCTCCAACCCTTCATTTCGGAGATGTGTGAAGGGAAAAGTCGAATTATACGGGAAACCGGTCGCGCTGGCGGTATATCTTGCAGAAAAGCAATTTAACACTGACCCTCAAATGGGATGACTTTGCCCTGGGGCTGGTCTGGCTTGACATCGTATTTCGAACCTATGGTCATTTCCCAAGTCAGCAAGATTTGCAGCAATTGTAGCTTCAAGAAGCGCCATTCTTTTCAAATCTCCGTGGTTGATCGTTTAGAAGGCAGAACATCTCTTTATTTCTTTATTTGAGAAGCACTCGAAGCCAATGACCACGCTCTTTGTAGGTTTCAGGTTTCAACGTACTGCGAACAATTGACGATGTAAAAGAGCGTCGCGACAAGGCTTTCACGGGAGCACGCCTCGCAAGGGCGAAAGCAGTTCGCTGGACAAACATCTTCGACGTTCCTCGGTGGCCCAATGGCACGCTGTTGAGGTGGGATTTGCGGTGGTGGGTTGGGGGAGATGGATCAAAAGGTTCCCGTTAACGTGTGAAGTGGGAAGTCTTGCTCGTTTGACGCTTGGGACCGAATCAGTCCGAGTGGTGAGGTTGGCCTTAGTCAGCACTGGACTATAGCCGAAATATCATTGGCTGGCCCTCCCATCCAACCGTGTTGATACTGGAACATTCACAGACAAGTATGTGAAATAGGTACCTAGAAGAATCATGAATCTCTATACTTTCTTTTCTGTGTAATTGAATTTCTTATGATCTTATTTCCCAGCGCATACCGTACTCTACACCATGGTGGGAAAATATGCAGCAAATGCACAATAAGATGACAAGGCCTAGGAGACCACCTTCTTTGAAGAAACAAGGCACCAGCTGAAATACCATCGTCAGCGTGGATGGCTTCCACCGCAGCTCAGAGAGGGTTTGAGAAATTTCAAAGAATTGACAAGAAGCCTCAAATCAATATAAGAAAGAAAATGGCAGTAAAAGATTGAGAAGTACCAAATAGAGGATGGAATCAGGCACGGCCATGGTATGATTACATACAGGATTGGTGGAAGCAAGAAATAAGAGTGAATGAAAAGGCATTCAATCCAAACCAGACCTGTTCACCTGCTCTTTCTTCCCCACTGGTTGTTCGGTCTGTCGCTCGCGGGCGAAAAGAAAATCAGCAAATAGAAGACAGAACTGGAGCATCTCAAGCATCAATGTGGTTGTTGGAGAATGTGTGAATTACACATATCACACCTTGATTTTCTTTTGACTGTGTATCTTTCCTACCTCCTCCAGTCTCTCTAGAGCTTTATCAGATGCTCTTTTGATTCATAATCAATTAGGCAGTCATGGATACTGATTGATAAATCCTCCTGCAAAGGACTAGGCATAGCTTTGATTTGGATGCGGGAGCTCTGCGCATCATATTCAATACCACCAATTTTAGGGTGTTTCTTGCTCCATTCCTGCCAATCCCACATAGCAACTGGGAGCTTCTCAATTGAAAATCTTCCAGCCAATGTACCCCTCAGTTTTGCAACTGTAACTGAGTCTAGGTCATCTATCCAGTTGACCCTTGCAAGTATTTTGTCAATTTTTGTTCCTCTCTTGCACTCCATCTTGCCATTGGCCATAGCTAGTTGAGGTGTGCCCTTGGGTTCGAGATGGCGTAATCAACAGGACCTTCGACATCTATCAAGCTTCCGAGCGCTTATTGTGGCATGGAGCTTTGTCTCTTGGTCGGCGGAGTGGGTCTGCATTCGGCAGACTCGTTGCGGTTTTGCCATTGTACTTGAAGGTTCGGCTTGGAAACATGGACGCAGAGCATAATCTTCTTTTCCCTAAATGGCTGCCATTTCACTTTGAATCTGGGGCGAGCGTTTAAACCTTGCCTCGAATGAAGAAGGTTGGTCTTTCTTCAACATAGATGATTGGGACTCTTAAGCAGTTCCAGGCTTAAAGGGACCATCCCATCTTCCTCGTACCGTTCCCGAATATAAATCCGGCAAGCCTGGTGCATGGATAGCTGGGGCAGCACCGCCACACCAAGAACCGGGATAACCAGCAAGATTTGCCAAGGAAATAGGGGAAGTGGCTGATATCGAGGGCCTGATCAGCCTGAACAGCTTCCCATCCCCATTTGCAAGAGACGTCCACGGTCAACATCGTCTGAAGACTTGAAGGCGGAACCTACCAAGTACGCAGAGAGTGTCCCAATCGGGTATGTTAGGGTTAACCCTAGATTGGAGGGTTTGTTGACGGCATTCCATGTTCTTGTCTTTGTGCTGATACCACCACATGCGTGCCGAATTAGAGCTGCCTAGGCTATACTTCCCAACTGTATTCGGCGCGCGGAAACAAGACAATTATCCATTTTCCGAATTCTATCTTCGTATCAATGTAGATTAAGGGTGCTCGCATGCCTTTGACATACCTTGTATCCACCCGTGTAACGCGTTCATGGGAACCGAACCATGTACCTATCCTAAAAGCCATAAAGAGTGCATTCCAATATTTATGCGTGTAAATTCACAGGCAAACGGGCGGATAGACCAGGAAATAACCCCCTATAACGGGAAAAGATAGATTTCAAAAAGTGAACTTGCAAAAGAGCAAAATCCCATCATCTTACAACAAAGTGAAACATGACTTTTGCTTAAACATTACACCTCACAGGTATTACATGCATTTCATAGTATATACGTATGTACATAGGTTTTGATGGACCTAGCATGCGAATTTCCTCGACACGGTGCTGCCTGCTTGTTCCCATTGTACTCCACACCCGGAACGTTGCCAAAAGCAAACAGTGAAACACCATGCCACAGGGATACTAAATTCACAGGGCATCAAGGAGGCGCTAGGGGGGCTGATGTCATCTGAATTGGCAAGGCAGGATACCGTGCCGCGCCTTTCCGTCGCAGTCTTGGAAATTTGATGAAACGGATGCCCAATTCGACAACCGAAACGAAGAGGGGAGGTTGAGAATTGAGCAAATGGTACATTTTGAAAGAAAGAGAGGGTAATGAATGCTGAGAGCAGGGCAAGAACCAGGCATTTTCAGTACGTTGAAGAGGGATATAGGATGCATGAGGCATAAGACATGAACAGGCTGAGTACAAAGATAGTAAAAAGGGAGCATGGGGAATGGAAGTGGAAAATGCGTAAATGGGTATCATATGTAAAAAAGGGAAAACTTGAGGACGACCAGCCCACCAAAATGTCGAGATACACCGGCAGCAGAAGGAAAACTATGCAAAAGGAAAGAACAGTGACAGAAAAAAGAAAAGAATAGTGAACAGTCCAGAAGCAAATGGAATTAGGCCAGGAAGGAGTACCGCGCGGGAACGCGCAGGTATTGTGATCAGAACGTGGCCAACATCTAACCCTCCAGCAGTTTTGGACGGCAGATAAGACGTTCACTTGTTAGGGTTGGTTGTATGAGGACCTCTAGGCACTATTTAGCCTTCCAGAATCTTCTTGTCCCGGTGGAATTAATGTTTATTCCTCAGTTCTATATCCCGAATATTCGCAAGATTAAAAAACGAAATGCAAGTACGTTTTCCGCTGCGTATCTCTGCTCTCAGAAGTCCAGATCCGCCCCGGACCGGCCCACGCAATCTAGGGGTTGAGGAAAGCGGAAGGTACTGTATATCGGTAATATATACACGAAAGATTTTCGCACGTCGCCGGTTGATGTGGTTGTGCCCGCGGGAGGGGGTAAATGGAGATTGCGTTGTTAGATCGCGGCCCTTTAACGTTGTCACAAAGAAGCGTACAACATCAGTCGCACATCTACAGGGGGGTGGAACGACGTCGATTTGGGGTTGCCGACGAATAAGGCTGTCGGGGATATTTTGTTCGCCTACAATTCTGTAGCCTTTTCACGACATGCTGCAGGGGAGAATCCACTTCCGACCTTTGTGGCAATAACACGCCAACGATCGTTCTCGTAGTCCTGCATTGCGTTACGCAGCCGTTGCACCTAGAAAAGTAAAAGAAAAGGGGTGGAAATCAGCCAAACTGTATTTTGGTACCACAAATCGATTGTCGACGGTTCAAAGTCATACCGCTTCATCTGTCCAAACGGTTGCCTTTGCTTTCAGCTTGGTACAGTAACGCACTTGCAATGTGCCGCTTGTCCGACCAGGGAAGAAGTCGGCAATTTGCTTCCAAGTCAAATTTTTGTTCTCCTTCAGCTCAACGAGCAGACTGTCCTCCTCAGGCGTAAATTTTAATTTTGGCCCCCGTGGGCGGGGAGCTGGATCGGGCATTCCTGGTTGGCCCACCACGCTCTGTGAGCCGGCAACTCCACCAGGGGACGTCAAATCTGTGTCGCCACTCTGCGCTCCTGAAATGGTTGCTTGTGAAGGCAGCCGATGGTGGTGATGCCGCTGGTGTATCGGAGGAGATTGATACTCGTGTTGGACGGAGGGGTGGTGGTGATGAGACGAATGCTCAGTTGGCCCAGGTAGGAGAATGTCGGCTGACTGCGAATCGTCAGCATGCTGGGTCTCAGAAAGCATCGACAGGCCAAGTCCCGCGGCGGTATCATCATTCTCGCCACTCGGCCCGTCGTCTGTCCGCTGCCTTTTAGTTCCGTGCCGTTTTGACGCGTACGGAACCTGGAGAGGCGTAGAACTGTAGTGAGGCGGGAGTTGGGGTGGTACCATCTGCGGAGGGATCATGACAGGCTGCTGGAGCTCACGCACGACACCATGGGGCCCGGGAGACGCCATCACCACTGACCGCTGCCCATGCGGTTGTTGTTGCTGCTGCTGCGCCTGAGGTTGCGACTGCTGTTGCGAATGCTGGTGCGGCGAGGGCTGGTGATGATGGTGGTGTGGATGCTGATGATGTGGCTGCTGGGGCTGGAATTGAGCATGCTGGCCACTCGAGATATACGCAACCTCATGGCGTCCCCCATGATGCAGCGCGTGCGTTGACTGCTGTCCCGTCTCGTATACTAGCTGGTTTTGTTGCTCCTGTGCCTTTGACTGCTCGTGTGTTGAATAGTCAATCTGATAGTCTCGATACGGATCCGCCAGCGTCGCGGTATTCGAGCGCTGCTAGAGCTTGACAGCTCTAGCAGGCTACTGGATAATTCGCCAGAAAGTCCGTGAAGGAAGGATGTATCGGAAGCAAGTTCGTGCACGTTTATAGCTTTCTTTCCTTTTGAAAAATAAAAAAATTCCAAGGACTTTTCCCGCGCGTGACGTCCGTCTCAAGACTGCTGCAGATTCCCCACACCTGGGCGCAATGCGGCGGGTTCTTCAGCTTCGTGTCGATGAGTCCTGGATAGCGGTTCCGCTCACCCTGGAGCCGGGATCCAACGGCGGAGCCGAGAGGAGCTGCTCAATGCGACTTTGCGGTGGGATGAACCACAGAATGAAGCTTCCCCTCCAACAAAGAACTAGTAGAGAAAAAAATTACCCCCAGAGACCCAAGTCCTGCAGAACCAGAATTAGATAAAAAAGCGAATAAAAAAAAAATGAAGAATAAGACACAGAGAGACAGGGTGGGAAAAAAATATATAATATGGGGTAATATGGTCAAGTGGACATACCAGCACAAAAGAATTCAATCTGGTCAGGAGCTCCAGGAGTTGGAGTATATTTGCTGGGAAGAGATCGAGGATTGTTGTTGTTGACAAGGGAAAATAACACGAGCTGTGCATAGTTGTGTTATTATTATATGCTCGGTCAGAGGAGCCGTGGCGGAGATGGTAAATGGGTATAATATAGAAGTATTATGCAGCTAGGATGAGGATCAAGGACAGATCGGATAGGTTGTGCTCGATTGCTGGGTAAGGACGAGAACGTAATAAGGGTTCATTTTACTGCTCACGCCCGCTTGCATCACAATAAAATTAAAAAATAAAATTGATGCTGTCGATGACAAATTTGAAGGACCCCGTCATTGCTTCCGTCAATGCTTCTGTGACAGCTATGCTTGGGTTAGTTGAAGCCACGAGGGAGAAACGCCGTTTCGCCCGGCGAAATGCTGCCGTTGCTGTTAGTTTTGCAGCTAAAACCTGACGGCGGATTCCATCAAGTTCTAGGCGACAATCCTACATCAAGGCTTGAACGGACGAATCGTAAGGCATAACGAGTACGGGGGGGGGTGCAAGCAGAGAAACAGACCTAACGCATGTAATAAATAACGATCCCCCTCCCCCAGGTAGGCCCATTTCTCACTCGGGCAGAGATTTGAGGCTCCACAGCGCAGCGGAAGAGAAAATAATTAAGCTGTCGCGGTTTGAGATACCGTGCATGAAGCGACCAGACGGTATTCAAAGAGCAGATCATGAGTTACCTCCCAGGATCGCGGGATCCGGGTTGAATTGGCATCTGGAGGGCACAGCAGAGCGAAGAAAGAGCGTCATTGTGCCGGGCTGGAGGTCACACCCACCGTCCTCCAGAGACGGGGGACTACGGGTCCCGGGGACAGGCTGAAGCTTGAGGGTCTTCAGCCACGGGTTCCAATCTTAAGCTTAAGACTATCCGGACCAGGGCGTGTGGGCCAAGCTGGCTTGGAGCTGTGGTTTAATTAGCGACTGACTTGCTTCCAGGATAGAACCGCAAGGAGGGGAAAGCTGTTGTGAGGGACGTACTTTTAGAAACATATAACAGAAGCCTGGGGCAGGGAAGATGAAGAGCACCATGGTTCGTTACTTCGGAAACAAAGTGGATTTGCTGGCCTCGCTCTGGGCTGTCGCGGATTCGCAACACTACCGATTGATCAAGCCCATCCCAGCAGAACGGTGGAGGAGGGGTAACTAACAGGAGCCTTTTGTTACAGCACGCAAATTGGCCAGGCCAGCGTCGTGTTTCACAGTTGTCGGAAGAAGGCTGCCCTGGAGGTCGAGATGGGAACAGCGGACGTTGAGGGTGTTCATTCGGGATGTAACCACCAGGGACGGAGAGGTGAAATCAGTGAGACGCGGCATGTCGATTGCACGTCACCTGAGAGGCTCCCTTTCGACGCAAGGACACGATCGACGCAGCATTGCACCGGCGTTCTTTTTCTTTTTCTTTTGTCGCTTCTTTTCTTTTCTGATCCACCATGCATCGTTCCAAAGTCGTCCGCGCGCAAAGGCTCCAACACAGATTCATGCCTCATGCCTTTCTGGAACATTGCCTGAATCGGCGTCGTCTACAGAGTACAGCAAATTCTTCATGCACGCTCCTCTCTTCCAGGCGAGTTTTCGCTTCAGGAGTCCCCTCTGTGCAACAAGCTAAACTAATCGATCACTGTATCGCCACCAGGTCTCCCTCCCTCCATCCCTCGAGGGGATACTCCAGATGGAACACCATTCTCCCGCTCCCCAGTCGGCTAGATGGTCTCGCACAGCGCGTATTCACCTGTAGCCGCCGAAAGGATCTGGAGCACGGCGTCCAAATTCAAAAAGAAGAAATTATTCACGTGTCGGACCACGCAGCAACCGGCGGAGATGCGTCAATCTCGCTCCTGCGCCGTTAGCCCAGTGGACCGCCCTGGTCAAACGCTAGACAACGTGGCGTCAAGCCGACATAACGCTCAGGGCAAGTTAATTTAGCTAAACAGTTAGTTAGCTCCCTCTGCTGACGAGTTGGTCGATCACCACTCACGAAGCTGTCCGTCGCTTCATCTGGTGCTCTCGCCCGTAGCGCACCAGCAATCTCGCACGTCAAGCCTGCTGGGCGTTGCATACAAAGATCCAATCACAGAGCCCTAAAGTGACCGAGAGACAACAGGCGTGGGAAGATTAATTTCTGCACCTATTACTAGTGTGGAAGGGACCCGTTGATGACAAGAGTTCCCACTTCAATAGTCGCAAACCAACGAAGTGAGAGTTTGTTGACACTCATAAATAGCTTCGACCCAAATCTATTTCGAGATCATCTTCTTCAAATCATCTTCTTAAAAATTTGAGTTTGGCATGCTCCGCCGCCTCGTCAATCGACATCCTTGAATTGACGAAAATGTTCAGGGAGTCGGGATGAAAGAACAGGAGGAATGAGAATTTTCCTTCTCAAATGGACCGGGACGTGAATGCAATTTTCATGCCCTCTATCTGCTGGTGCATGGCAGTGATCTTCAGGATGCATCAGAGAAACTGCAGCCAATGATATCTCCGTAAAATTCTGGAGTCAGCTAGGCATCTCGCGGTTGACGAAAGAGCCGAAGGATTTCAACGGGTATGCATATGCATTCAAGGCAGATCTTCCCTTCCCCCCCCCCACAAGCTTTCAGGTTAATGAGCTACTCCGTACTCCATGTTCACTCGCTTTATCTCATGCATGACCTGTTGGCTGCAAGCTTCGCTCCTATCATCCAACGCCAATTGGCCTCTTTTTCTCCATATTTCCTAGTAAAACATAACAATCACAGTCGATGATCAGCTCACGCCCATTTTCAGAGCACGGGAGGAGCAAGTCCACCAACATGGTTTATTACTGTTCTGTCTGGGATTCGACATTGAGAGAATCAACCCGTGCAGGGAGTCTGGCAGAGTTCCTGGGTCGGGCGGAACCGTCAGTTCGCCAGTGAGGATGAACAAGCATCATGTTATTAACTGGTTTGCTGGAGATTTAAGACACCGAAAATAATTGATCCTGGTTTAGTTCCTATTTTTTTTCATTCACTTTTCGATGCGCGCCAATGCTTTTTCGGAAGCGAAACTGGGCTAACACTTTGACCAATCTCAAACACGACCTGAATTTCGGCCTTGTCTGTTAATTCCCAGTAATTTTTTGCATTAATCTTGAGGCCGCAAGCCACCAAACTCATGCTATTGAGGGTTTTACCCGTCAATCGGAGCAGTGAGACCCCGAGCGTCTGGATCGCATATACTAGCGAGCGTGTTTTTGGCTTCATGATATTGTTCGGCATCACCGCTTTGGGTCGGCAGCCCTAGACCACTCAGGGCCTGTAGCTGGCACCCCCGTCACCCACGTCAATTCCTTGTTGATGCTTCCTCCTTGCTGACGATCAGGTACCTGAAGATGGAGGAACTCCTGCCACGGATCCAATCGCCCACTTTCTTTCGGCCCCTTTTCCTTTTGGGCACTTCCTCGAACCCTTGGACAAACCTCTTGGAAGCGGAAACTCAATCGCTAATCTCACACTTTCGGTGGAGAGCTCCTGAGGTAGAGGCGTTTCTCCTCTGTAATGTCGCCCAAGCAGGACCAGGTTTTCACGAGCTTGGTCTGCTGACGACATACTTGACGGCCCTGTATGCAGGGCCAGAAAGTTACTCTCCGCGATTAATCCTGTTTCCTCGTGGGGGAAAAGAAAATAAGATCAGAAAAACAAACAAGTGACGAAAATGAAATCAAACAGCGGATATGATGCGTTCGTGACCTGTATCAGGTCAGCAACCCTGGCAACTGTCGGATATGAGACCGAAAACGACATCCAATCAACTATTCCCCATCAACGATTTTCCACCAAAATTGCGCTTTTAATTTCTGTTCAGGACCTTGGCATAGAGGGGACATGCAGTTCATGCAGAGAGACAGACATGGCAAAAAGCAGAGACAGAGAACAGGCTCCACCTCTGCCACAAGCGCTGAGGTACCAACTGAACACCCCTTCTGACTGTATGCAGCACCCGAAATGAACATTGACTGCCAGCACCAACGAGAAATAAGACAGTGTTTCGATCACTCGACTCATGGTTAAGGTTGCGAGCATTCTCGCCAAGAAGAACGAGAATCCGAATCTGATACAGTGTTTCTCGTCAAAAGATGTCAGCCATCAATATCCGCAGGCGCGTGTAGCTTGAAAGGAGGCCGCTCCCTCGTACTTTTCCGTACTTCATACTGAGATGGGCTACTCTTCAGATTAAGTTCTTCCCCTTCAAGCGATAATCCGTCGTATCTTCAGCAGCCGATCAAGATTCGAAAAAATGCAAACGGTTCGAAGTAGCGTGGACAAGCATGCGAAGATCCGGTTTTTGATTGGTGGAACTTGCATAAAAGATGGGCCAGGTGGCAGGGACTCGAGAGTCAGAAATTGATGTCTGTTCAAGGATGGATGTCTGATTTGACTTCGGCGCCACATGGTGGATGATCACACCGGGGCCAGGTTGGCTGCGGTAGTCATTCCTGAATTTGAGGTTTTTCCCATCTAGCTCCCTCCACAGTACATTGACGTCTGGGATCATCCGGTTAAGTCTCGTCGGATCGTAGTCAATGCTCTTCAGCTTATACTCTTTTAGCCCGCTCCGGTGCCACTCAATTCTCGCCTCAGTTGCTGGGTTTTCAGGCAGTTCTGGAACAATGACGAACAGGCCGGTTCCCAAATTCTGCGTGGATGTGTTTTGAGATGAGAAGTCCGTTTTTGGGACTGAAAAGCTCTGGCTCATGGTCTCCCCAACGCTGTCATCGTCGGCTGGCCATGCCTGTACGAAAATATGAGACTCACAGTAACATCCGTGGCAAGCCATCAGGGGAGAATAAGGCACCACAGAAAGTCTTCATATCCAATCTCTGCTTTTCAGGCATTGTATTCTTCAAATAAGCTATCTCGGAAAAGTGATTTGCGCGTTGGATTCCCGTCCACCACCGTACGAAGCAATACCAAACCCTCGATTGTTCGAGATGAACAACTCCAATATACTACATAGAGTTAGGTGAATATGGGCAGAACATGTCCTTTGATCAGTCCTGGGCCTGAGTTACTGAGGCAACCGTTAAGGAGCCTGGCTCACGTCCCAAGGAGTGGCCTCGCGAATGGGGAATTGCTGGGTGCTCAACTTGTTCCCTTCTAACCTGGGCTGTTAAGCAGATGACTCCGACATGAACATGAGTGTAACTAATCTTCTCCTTGTCGCATCAGAAATATGTTCAGGAGGTGGTATTCAGCTGAATGCTTCTACATTTCTGGCACATAAACAAAAGGTGAGATTGTTTCCATTTCTCATCTTTTGGAGTGATACCCAAATTCAACCTCCACGACATTATGTTGAGAAGCCCGACAGAACTGGTAAGTCAGACATTGATATCCCTTGCCTTGCCTGTACGCTTCTAACCCACTGCTAGAGGACCATCAATGTGTACTCTTGCAGCGATGTGCTTATTCCCCAGTTCATCCTCAAGTTCTGTACAGAGATCACCGCCATAAATCTTGATTCCCTTGAATCCTTGGCACACTTTCAGATGTTCACAGGCTTGAGTTTAGAAGTGATCTTGTTGGGGAAAGGGGGGTTGGTCTCTGCAGCCCTACAAGTTAAGGACCGCTAAGCAGCGCCGAGGCCCCTATACTGAAGGACCAAAACATATGGCGGCGACCTCCGTACTGAGAGGTGAATCTTGTGAGGACCTATAGATCTTCCTTGCGATTATGGTATTGCCTGTATACTGAGTAAGCACCTCTTCATCAGCAAGGTAAAGATCGGCTCCTGTTCCATTGAAGGCAAACTGGAGGTTGGAGATATAATTGGAGGTCGGTGGTATTGAGAATAGGGAATAGAAACAGCATGTAAAGTACTTTTTAGCATCATCGGTTGAGGCAAATGATGATGGACTCCGTGGCCAAGGTACATGCGGTTCAGAAGCAGAAGAGTTGACGACCTCCCATGATGGCAAAGGGCTATCAGCATGCATGATCGAGCCACAGAATAAGTATAGGGTAAAGATCCCATACTCCAAATACAGGGTGAAGTAGAATAAGTGATGGTTTTGATGCAGAGTGCTTTCAGAAGTGGGGAGACAACAGGTGTGTGGTCAAATGAGATTGGAAACTGATTATACAAAGTGATGGGTAATGATCTTTACCACTCAATGATCCACAAGCTCAAATGCAATGAGCGTACGGAGCACAAGACATTCCTATTTCACTGGAAATGACTTTGTCTTGGAGGCATCTGGCTGGTTTTAAAATACGAGAACGAAAAAAGAAAAAGAAAAAGGCGCTCAAAATCAATTTTCAGCGCCGTTGCCGTTGTCTTTTCGCTCATTCGACTCTTCGCCGCGACTATCAATTTTAGCCGCATAATATTAGGTAAGGTTGTCGCCAGCCGCTTCGGGCCGGGCTTTATCCGACGACCTTCTGTTCTGGGACTAGCCCGGCAGGCCTGGAATAGCATCCTCGATCGGACGGAGATGCCACTCCTTCAAGCCGGGTGAAAAGCATGTGGAAATGCGTCTGTTTCTCTGAGAGCTGAAAGCTGTAACTAGCTGTGTGTACTCAGCTGTGAAAGCTGGGCTTTCCTGCTTGGTCTCCGTGTACGGAGTAATATTCACCAACTTCATGCACATTACCATCCCGTCCTCATGAAACCATGAATATCATCACCAATTCCACACTCTTATACTCCGTAGACTCGCTGAAAAAATTGATTCCTCTTCACAAGGCTGTTGATTGCCGGCGCTAATCGTAGGATTCGCTGACGCTGTCATGTTGACCAGCCGCTCGAACTATCGATTCTCCACCCCCTTTGCCCCTTTTCAATGCCGAACACGGGGGAAACTCCAGGCAATTCCAACAAGCATTGCCCATGACCAGCCGCCCCGTAGGCAATGGAACACTGGCCCGGATATTGGTGCCTTGCTTGTGCTAACAAAGTCGAGCGCTTTGCTTGATAGCCCCATACGAAGCATCTCCCGCCACTCGCTAGACTGGCTTCACTCTCTCATTGTATCATTATCTCAGAGCAAAGAGCTTCCAATCCGATGTGGCAAGGTATCTCATGCACATGGCCTTTTGGTCCGTGCAATCCTCCCAGGCAGTCAAGCTATGTGGGAAATGCAAGTGCTGTTCGGTAACCCCGTCCCCGCTCGACGCCTCCCAACAAGCTGCGAACTCCCCCAGTCGATAACACCCGTCTTAATGTAGCTCCCTCTGTTAAGAACCCCCCCCAGCCAAAATTAAGAAAAAAGGTCCCACTGGAACACACGAGTCATCAAGGGGGGAGGGAATCATGAAAAGACTCTCTCCCCGTTCCAAAAGAGAAAAGGGTTTCTCGTTCAAAGAATACGGCTCAGGTCCACCAGGCGTCTGGGATGCCAACAGAGTCGGTTCAGAGGAGCCCCTTGACGAGTCGAAACTCGCCACACTTGGCCACGATTTTCCTCTCGTCCCTTTGGATTTTCAATGTCGAGGCTGTGGGATTTGCGCTCTTGAAGCGATTGATTGTCGCATCGGGGATTCTTGCTATGCAAGAGCCGATGAAAAGGAGAACCATTTTGCCCACGTATCGGCAAGGTTTCTGAGGGCTGGGCTGCTTTGAATGCCATCTGGGCAACAGGCAAGCGCTAATCCAGCAAAGCGGATTGCAGGACATCTCCCAGCTTCACAACATGGCATCCCATGTTGATATATTTGTGCCGGAATGGCAGGAAATTCCTTTAGAACGAATGCTTCGACACTCTCAAAGGCAGTCCGAGAAGCATTCGCCCTGGAATCTTCTTTCATTGAATCGAAAGAAGAATGCAACCTCCAATTGCAAAAAAAAAAGAGTCCCAAGTAAAAAGGGCGCATTTACTCTGAAACGCCCCTAAAGGATCCTTCAGACATTTGCTAATACTCTTTCGTCAACCCGCAGCAAAAGAGCATCCATTCAGGGCCCCGTCTCTTCGCCTGACCCAAGACCAGCACGCTTGTTTCCCGCTTCCTCCTCTTCCCTCCCCCCACGCGGATGCCTGGGCCAGAACACACGACGGTGCATGGCTTCGAGATGAAGCTATGCGCCATACCGCCAGAACTTCAATGCAGAATGCAACCCCCCCGGGCGCTGGACGTATCGGACGTGCATAAACGTCCTCGTTTTCGGCACTTCGGCAGACCCCCCCAAACAACGGCTCCCGTTGAGTAGTTATAGCGTCCGCTCCGTCCCCCATCCTCGGCCCGAACCAACCATAAAATCTTCGCCAGACCGCTTTTATGCTTGGGTGCGTTTCACAATCTGAGCATGGCTGAGGTTCGAGAGGGTAGTTAATGGGCAGGTGGAAATGGTAGGGTCGAGAATCGAGATCGCGCGACAGAAAAAATCGGGAACCAGACTCCCGTTTTTCTTTTTTGAGAGAATTGACTTGGCCCTCCTCCAAAGATAAAACACATGTTGACAAGGATTCTCCGGAAAGCCTTTCGCCCAGGATGTAAGGTAATAAGCTCGTGCAAGAACCGATCTGGGCGAAGGCGGTCAAACAAGACATGCTGTACCTGACAGGCGGGCAGAGACGCTGATCGGAGCATTCTTCGGTTGGAAATCATCGCTCTATGCTTGCTTTTTGTTTCTCTTAGGATCGGCTCGGTGACTCCCGAACGGTGATTCCCGGCTGCAGGGCACTACATAAGCCCAAAGCATGTGGCTACCTCCGGAGCACCTTGGTCGGTTGGTACTCCTCCTCTCAAACTTCATTTCTAGGGGGAAAATAATGAATTGCAGAGTACAATTCCTAGAAGTGGCGAGCTTAGGATGAGGACACGAAATTGCTATAAATCAGAATCTCAAGTCTTCAAAAGCAAAGTCGTGGTAGCTAGCTAATCCATTATCATTGTACTGCCTAGAATACATACCGAGCCAGGTTCAATTTCATGATATTAAAGTACATGCAACCATTGCCAAAAAATACAACCTTGAAGATAATTGAAACCGCTGATCCTTTTGGGAGCGGAATTGCTGAAACGCCATACAACATTGGAAACAAACTCTCTTCTACATCCAAAAGGGAACCCAAGAAGCAAGACGAAAGATCACGCAAAGTTATCGCTTAGATCAACCCAGATATCCTCCAACTCAGCAAAGTTCTGGAAGTGCAGGGGCCTGTGCTGATCGTCATAGAATCGCAGCGGAGTGTCAACCTTCACGTACACAGGTCTCTTTTCCACACTGCTGAACGAACTGCCCATGAAACTGAAATTCCACACATTGTTCTCAGGAACCAAGAAATAGCCACGAATGCGATCGCTGAGCAGGAGCTGACATTTCTCACCGAAACTGGTCGAGAACCCTTGCGGTTGGTCGGAACTCGTGTCCTTGTTCTCGGCACCCCATTTATAACCCTGGGGGGTTAATGCCCATGCAGACAAAGAGACGGAGCCTGGCGTAAAGGAGACCGTCATCGTCACAGTCTTCTTATCCCATGATGCGTGTGCATTCATTAGACGGGAGTGCTGTGTCACGTCCATAGCAGTCATGTATGATGGCTCATTGCCGGACATCGTGTGAATGATTCCTAGGGGCTCCAGATCGTTGAGATATTCATGCTTAGGCAGCTGGTGAGGAAGCTGAATATCTCGAGTATTCCCAACTTGCGGTACCATGACAATAGTTTGTATTTCTTTAACCTGTGGATTATCCGGTGGTGAGCGGCCGTATAAATAGCCGGCTACCTGAACCCTCAGGTCCGCTATCATGATGAATCTCCTGAGAATGTTCTTCGGCATGATATATGTGAAGTGTCCGTCTTCTTGAATGTCCTCCGATGAAATATAGATATTGTTCGCCCGAGTCCGTAGATTCGATGTGGCAATGGCACGGGTACGCCATTCGGTTTTTGATGCAAATGACTGCTGTTCGTACTGAGACGTGGTTGTAACAATAATCTCTTCCCCGCGTACATTTTGTGTTTTCGTTGTCACAGCGGTGAGTTGTTTCTGCTCTTGTTGCTGCTTCTCCATTTCGGCAGCTTGTTGGCGTTGCAATGACGGAGCACTTATTTCCATACCGAGAATAATATCTCTAACTTCGCTGCTTGTCAAACTCTGCACGTTGACATTGTTTTTCTTGCCATAATCGTTCAGGATTAAGTCGCGGAGCTGAACTTCAAGCTTAATCCAATCTTCATCCGAGAGAGTGGGCCAGATATGGTGTTCCTGGGTAATTACAGTTTTATCTGGACGTAAGAGGATCTTCGTTTTGTCAATGTTGACATGAAGAGCTCGGAGAATCAGGACCAATCGAGAAAAGGCTGTGTACGACGAGATTGTTTTTAACCATTCGTCATACAAGTTGAAAAGCACCATCTGCGGCTCGGTTGCCCTAAGAATCATATCTGCAAGTTTTTCGATCTTCATGGCTGCCTGGAAGGGCAGTTGTAACTCGGATGCTCGAATCGAAATGTTTGGGAAATCGAGGAGGTGCACTTCGAGAGGGTCAAGAAGGCCTTTTCTTGTAACAATCAACTGCTTGGGTTGTTCCTCAACTGGTAGAGATCGGATAAGGGCAGCCACTTCTTCTGCAGTTTTCCATTTAGCCAATTGACCCAGACGTTTCTGGCCAGCCCAGACGCTTGTATGGATGATTTTCAAGAAAAGCTGGCCGGTTCGCGGGTTAAAAATAAAAATGGCGCCGTTGATCGGTTTTGTAGTTAAATTGCCTTCAAATGTTTTGTGAATTGTGACACGGTAGACGTTGGTGTCGTCGATGAAAAGTTGTATATCGTTACTGAAAAGTTCGGAGTAATTCTGTGAGTTCAGAAATTCTTGGTTGCTCTCCGATGCGTAAAGCTGTAAACCCTTACGGATACGCTCTCTGAGAACATACAGAGCTGGATTTGCCTTCATGATCTTAGCCATAGCTTGTTGAACGAGCGCTTTTAATCCAGGGAAATATTGTCCGTATGCAGAATAAAGGTTATATGCAAGGTCGATTCCAATCATTAAACCGGTTGCCGATGGATAAATGCTCATGCTATCCGTGGTATAGTCGAGATACTTGGCGCGGACGTATCTTTCAATATCATGAGAATCGTAGTCGCCATACCTTAACTGCACGTCCAGCCAGAATTTATTCGTCGTGGTAGCTTCGATGACATCCTTGGTATCGAACAGGAGAGAAGGGCGCGTAACGTTCCATTTGTGTGTAGCAAACATAAGTATATCGGCGCAGGAACTGTTCATCTTGTAGGATTTTCGAGGATGTATAGTCTCTTTTTGGACCGTTTCAACACCCAATTGCTCAAGTTCTTGATCAAATACCTGGCAAAGATCCATAACAACTGACTCGTGAATCTTCTGCCCACAAATGTGCTCGGAAAAATTTGAATCAAAGAGATTTTCAAAGTGGAGATCTTGCCATGTAAGAATATACCTGTAAGATCAAGTTGTACTTGGAAACCAACATAGACGTTTGCACGGTTGATAGTTGGAGACCACCACAGCGTGAAACGACGGTTTAGGAATTTGATTCAAACCAGATCTCTGGGCGTTAGTAAGTTTCTTGAACTTCATTGACTCTTCGAATCCACTGTTGTGCAAGACAAGATAATCATGGCGTAAATAAAGCTGGTCTTGATCGACTCGAAAACCGGCCCACTCTGTCTCCTCGCTTTCAAGGCTGATATCATTAACCACAAAACTATGCGCTTCGGCGTTGACCGATTCAGATTTTTCAGGCATTGTAAAGGCTGGGGATTTAAACACTTTGTACAAGACTCTTTCCTTGGGGTCACAGGCAGCAAATTCGGCGGCGGTCATTTCCACGGTGTCGTAGCGTGCTGCCTCTGAAGCTTCAGGTGGCCGCTCTTCAGTTACGCCAGCTTGCTGCCCAGAGGGCATATTCTCGGCGCGCTTCTCCCGGTGAAAGACCAGAATATGATTTGGCGTGACTACCAGGTCTTCTACGCCTTCGCCGATTTTGATACGATATAGGCGGTCTTGACCACTCACAATGTTGAAGGCGCGGCGAGGATGGCCGTCAGGACCAAGGAGTTGGTCACCTTCTTGACCATCCTCCACGTTAATCTCGGTGCGGTCGTATCGCAGCAGTCGTGTTCCTTTGGCAAGGCAAGCTCTTTCCCAGAAAAGGCCCTCCCAGGACGGAAATGCAGTAGCTTTGAAAAGCGTATGCTCAAGGATTGTTTCCACACCTCCCAAAGCTTGAATAACGTCGGTTCGGTAAGCGTTGAGATTCCACAATTTTCCATCATGTCTTTGACTAGTCCACCAGAAAGGATTGCTCTTCATCAACTGATAGGTCTTGAATTCCGTACGAGTACGAAAACCCTTATCGAAACTAAGAGTGCTACGATCTTTTTGGAATAGAGTGTTGATACGGGGCAAACCGCGATCCCAACTGTCCTCTAAGTCTTCGAGTGTCAATCTTCGATTTTGCTGGTTTGCTTCTTGTCGCTTCTGCGAATACTCCATCCAGACGCGTTGGGAATCAATGAATTCTGCTTCCCATGGAATGATGTAACGGAAAATATTGGGAATTAGCGTCTCCTCGTCATGCGACATGCCAGCTCTATAGTGCGTGACCCCAGTGTCCGTTTGCTTCGACCATCGTTTGTCACTTGCCGGGATAAGGATGTGCGATCCGGAAATCATACCTAACCCACCCAATTCCTTGGGTGTATAGAATACCGCAGGAGGGAAACGGGATGGCATCTTTGAATTAAGGCCAATCTTTACTCGCGTTTGAATCTTAGTTTCGCATTTGACGATGGTATCCAGTAGGTTGACCGTAGAAACTGCAGCTTCACGATAATACGTAAAAAGCGCGATCAGGCTAGTGTTCCATTTATTCGCGATCTTGGTGAACGTAGTGGACCCGGAAGACATGAGAATCTGTCGGATACGATTATTGAATTTTTGAATGTCCTCTTCGGTGACTTGGAGGAAAGCGTATGCAGTCCGTTCCTTTGTTGAGTTATCTGTCAGAGACCAAACACTGTCCTTTTACCGAGAACTCTTCATTTTGATTTCGAGACTTTGGTAGTATACGGACTTCGAAGCCGCACATTGAGAACAGGAGGTTGGGGTTGTCTCGGCTATACACACTCGCAAAAGTGTCATCCCATTCAATTGTTGTTATGGACCTCGGAAGACGGTTTTTCAAGTCCCAGAAAACGGCACGACCAAGATTAACGTCGTGTCTCATCAACCTCATCCTAGAATCCCTTGGCCAACACTTCTTATTTTTGTATCCGATGACATTTTCAAAATTGGGGTCCGGCTGTTCCGTCAAAAATCGTTGTATCAAATCACGAGACTGGTCGGCAGTGAATCGAAAGAAGACCCAGATTTTATCAATATACCTCGTGTAAAGGCGGATCGGGTGTCTGGTTTCCGTTTCCCGATCTCTGAACTGCAGGAAGTCGTTAGGGCTTTGCGGCGGGCCAGCTAACTCGCTGGCTCGCTGCAATCCGAGCAATAACAAATCAATCACCAATCCATAGTATTGGAAAACGAAACCTGAAAATTGCAAACCGCGGATCAAACCATAGCTGTTGGTGTGATTCATGTCTTTGTAATTGAGCTGGACGTTGTTTTTGGAAGTGATATAATCCGCCAAGTTATGGTCCATGATGAGGCGGAGTAGACGGTTAAGTAGGGTAAGATCAATTTTCTCGTACACTTTCGAAAGTTCAGTCTCGACCATGACGTTGCACTCGCCATCGGCAGTTTCCCATACGTTCGAAAGATTGTTTATGCCCTGAGCCCACTTGTAAACAAGTAGCGGCGGCACCTCAGAGTCAGACGGTTTGATCCACGACGGGAAAAGATGCCGTTGATCAGCTTGATACCAGAGATACTGATCTAGGTACGCATCCGTGATTTTCTCGATAGGTTCAATATCGTAGACTGGGTTGATGTGGCTATAATTATCGTTCATATCAATGCCAACCTCCTTGAAAGCTCGTTGCGTTAAAAGGAATCTTTTGATCCTGGCCAGTGTTGTCCCTGGGGAATCGTAGGCTTGTTCTATCAAGGCAAGTTCTTCTCGCTGACTTTGGTTCAAACGGCCTTTGACGGAATACGCTTCACGCAGGCGTTCCAAGGCCAAAATCAATATTTTTGTGTCGTGTTTGTAGGACACACTGGGGAATGGAATGGGCGAAAACTTGCGAGATTCGAGCCAATGAACGGTCGTAGTGTAGATTGCAACAGCTTCTTCGGAAGATACGTAAGGTCCGTCTTTCAGATAGTTATGTTGTCGCTCCTGTTCCGCTTTCAGCCAAAGACGGGTCAAACGGCCCAAGTTCTTCTTAGCCACTGTTTTATCGACAGTAGCCCCGCGTCGAATCCGTTCTCGATTGTAATGAGCAACAGATATCCACCAGTCCGCTTTGCTCTTTACATACCGTAGGATGATATTTTCGATTGGAGCAGGAAGGCCGGGTACTTTCCAAGGAATATTACTCTTCCAGCACCTCCAAGCTTCCGAGAGATGTTGAAGTACTGTATTAACCTTGTTTTGCTTAATGCCTTCTGGCATCATATCCATGAGATCCGCCATCACGGAGGCACGGAGTTCCAGGTCAAAATGAGACTCGACCCGTTGCTTGGTAACGGTCTTTGCCACACCCTTGCTATGTCGACCCTCGAACTGCCTGGAGAGCAAATTCCCAAGCCAGCGTTCAAGAAGGGGGATTATGCCCCGGAGGAAAAACAGCCAGACTCTCCACGCGGGTGCCCAGAACCCACAACCAGGTCCCTTCCCCACGGATCCAGAATTGAAGCGATAATAGATCAAATGCTTCAAGTCTTTGCAAGATCTTATTTGGTGCATAAGCTTGTACTTGTATCTATACATGCCTGTGAGTTGACCGACATGATTGAATGCGTATAATATCCCATCAGCAAGTTGGAAAGCGTCAATATTACCAAGCCGATATTGAACTTGCGCGTCAACGATCAATTTGGTGAGCCGGAGGATCTCTCGCATCAGGTGGAAAGCGTTACCAAAACGAGACTTTTTACGTTCTTTCGTGGTGAGAGTTTTGACAGGCTTCAGGTTGAAATTGTAATCCAAATGGAGGTATGTCAAGTTTTTGCGATGGATCAGCAGGTTGAGCATGTTGAAACCTTGACGACAAACTTGAAGGCCAGCTTCTACCCAGTCGATTGTTGTCTGCTGAAAAAATTTCGTTCCTTTTAGCGCCTTCAACAAATTCTGTTTATTCTGGGCTTTGGGCTTCTTTTTATGTAGTTCGTTGAGAACATAAGTCTTCAGAAGCTTTTGATATGACACACGAACTTTCACGGGCTGGCCCTGAGGACAATGTTCGAGGTACCACTGTTTTACCAGAGGAACATCTTGTGCCCGTACCATTTTGCCCGAGCGGCGATCGAAAGGATATGGCGCCCACCACAGACTAATAGCCGATGCCGTTTCGCTAGTATAAAGCTCTTCATCAGCTAGAAATGGTTCAACATCACCTGGAAGTTCGAAATCATCTTCATCGTTTCCAGGACCAAAGACTTCATCTTCGTGGGTGACAGTAATGTTTTTAGGGGCGACTGATCGAGAAGATATCGGATTGATGACGGGATCGAAGTAGAATGCAGGGAGATTTGGATCGGTTCGGACATATACAACTTGAGGATAAGAGTACCATGACAGCTTCACGCTCCTCGGCAATGAGTTGTACAGATAAGGGAAAGCAACTCTGTACTCGGTTCTGATCGGTGCTCGGAAAATGATACGATCAATAGCGTTGAACTCTCCAAAATCCTCATCATTTGGATCTATATCCTTGTATAACGGTTCAAATCTGGGGCCTCCGGGTATAGCAACATTGAGGGCTTTTGCTGTGAGGAAGCTGTTCATGTCAAACATATGCATAAAATTCTTATCCACGACGTCACTCAAAAGCTGTCGACTCAACCGGTATAGGGTGGCCATTTGCGGTAGCGTCAAATTCCACTCCTTGTAGCTAGGTCCGTTTACATTGGGAGTATCAAGAAGAGGTCTATGATCGTAGAACCATTCATATACTGGTCCATCTTCAGCCTCATCGAGTTCCATTTGAATTGGTTCCAAAGGTTCCACATCTTCAATATTTTCAGACCAAGACAGGGGAGGTTCTTCGTCATCAAAAGGCGGAAACCGCATTCTCTTGAAATGCCTTCGATCACTTTTCTCCCGTCGCATACAAACCCACATGGTCGCCCATTGTGCATGGAAAACGGGTTCAATAACTCGGGGGGTTTCGTTGACGAGGGTTAAGCAACCATTCACATGGTAAAGTACTTTGACCTCCCTAGCGGATTCCCAAGGCATTGGCATGTTCTCCAATAGTTTCAACACAGCATGCGGCATAAACTTCAACGCTCCGAGGTAGCTTCTTTTATCGGTACTGAACTTCTTCTGCGATACATCTCCAATGTCTTTAACAATCTTTCGTAAATGCTCCGGCGGCATATCCGCCTTCTGTGTTTCCACAAACCCCGCTTTCCTTTTCTCGCCAAACCGATTTCGTTGAGTTCGAAGCCATTCCTTCTTCTTGTGCTCGAACTTGGCGAATCTGGGATCGGCCGGCGGTTGGTACCCGGGGGGCGGAGGCGCAAAAGGCATGGACGGCGGAGCTCCTGCTCCCCATCCTGGAGGCGGTGGAGGAGGTAGCGAAGCCATTGTGAGAATTCAGCCCGCAAGAACAGAACGACGATTCGCGTCGAGAATGGGATCGGCTCACGTCAGTCTCACCATGAGCGCTTCCTGAGACGGCCCGAGAGCAGGCAAAAATAAAAACGAAAGGCAAGCGGACGAAACGGCTTGGGTGTCTCGCGCCAAAAATCAAGTGTGAGGATGGATGGCGTCGTCGAGAGCTCTTTCGCAACGACAGCAAGGTGAAGCGCGTTGGAAGATTTCCTGGGAGTGGCGACAGGGGTCTTGGCACAAGCTAGGCCGCTCTGGGACTAGCGCATGCTCGCCAAAATTCTTAGCGCGCAACAACCTCCAACCCACACAAATCGCGGTTGCACCTTGAAATCGAATTGACGACCAACGACGACGCCGCCATCCTCCACCACCGAACCTCACGAACCCTGGGATTAGAGGACAGACAAAATGGCAAATACCAGGCTTCAATACGTGAGTTAAGGATGCCAATCTCGAGAATGGATGACCGAAAATGCTGACCAATATTTTGAAACCTTTCAGCGACGAAGAAACCCGTACGTGCACCTTTGGAAGCTATTCGATCAAGTTTGTCATTAGAAATTTCGAACCGTTATTAACGAAAACTGTTTTCGCCATCAGGTACAAGACACGGTCCAACAAGGTCCGCGTTATCAAGACTCCCGGTGGTGAACTTCGATACCTCCACATCAAAAAGAAGGGTACTGCACCAAAATGCGGTGACTGCGGCATCAAGCTCCCAGGCGTGAGTCTCTCTTTTAGTTTTGGAATGGAATGACTGGAGAAGAATGGGGTGTCGTTCGATTGGGTAGTCATGGGAAAGTTTTACGGTGCTGACCATATTTGATACAAGATTCCCGCTCTTCGTCCCCGTGAATACTCTCAAATCTCTCGCCCAAAGAAGACTGTAACCCGTGCTTACGGTGGCTCCCGCTGCGGAAACTGCGTCAAGGACCGGATTGTTCGTGCTTTCTTGATTGAAGAGCAGAAGATCGTCAAGAAGGTCTTGAAGGAGTCGCAAGAGAAGGCCGCTGCTTCGGCGAAGAAGAGATGAAAGAATAAAAAGATGTTGTCTGGTACGGTGATGGGTCTGGTATGACATTGGATTGCACCGGAGTTCTGGGACATAAATGGCATGGGTAACGAAGCACTCAACCATGCTAATCTTACCTGATTGCACGAGCTTTCCAATGAAATCCTGTTAGGGGGTTATTTAATGGCCCTATTTTACTCATGGAATGCTTCATCTTCTGGCTGTCATTAGCCAACAATGCCAATGAATAACTTCCTGACTTTGAATTTGTAAAGTGGGCTCAGTACCATCAGCATTTGTTTCGACCGCTTATGTGCCTCCACTGAGAGAACGTATGGAATTTGAAAAGCCAAACGGGGCATTTGAGCGCTGTGCCAGAGACATGCATACCACATAGCCAACCCATATCATGAAGCGAACCATTCAGGCGAACCCTCTCTTCCCTGTGGTACTCTTAATATTCTAGATGGCCGTTTTCTAGCTTCTTCTGCAGGTGCTATTGATAGATCTCGAGATATCCCTGTAACACAAAGAGGGATACAATAGCACATCGCGGCAGAGCCAAACAATGATGGATGAATAAACAAAGAACCATCTGAGCAATGCAGCTTAGTCCTTTGGCATGGTGGCCGGTAAACCACAGTCGTCACAAAGACGCCGCGAGATGGCAGCGGCTAATCGCCCTATTAAATACCAACATATGCAACACATCCGCCAGGGTTCCACAAACACCGCGCTGCTCCAGGTGCATTGCGTGCTTCGGGAGCGAGAGACTGGAAGGATTTTCAAGACGCTTGAGCTGTGAAAGACTGGTGGAGGACATGCATTTGAGCCCCTTTAGGCCATGCCGATAATATATGTCTTAGAAACCCGTCAGGTATATTTCTCTGGTGACCCAAGACTACACTCACAGGAATTTGCTCGTTGCAAGGGATGGCGGAAGGAAAATAGAAAGACGCTATCAGCGGTTCTTTCTGAAGCCAGCACAGATATTACTGCGTGCGGCTTGTCCACTCTCGAACAATGGTGAATCTTGGAGGAGTCGGGGTCTTCCGCGGTCCCGACCCACTAGGATGCGTCAAGACATACATCGCCAACCGCTGCAGGGACCCGATCGACTTCCTTTTGCGCGGTGGCAACCCAATTGAATTAGGGGAATTCTTGAGTACTCTCCAGAAAGAGGAAATGGAACCTTGTCGACAAAGTAGCCATTCGAAGAGGATGGCGCATCGTTTGAGGACTTAGGGTGAGGCGAAGAGGAGAAAGTGCAAGAGATATTGATGGGCAGAGCCCAGCATTGGTTTAACTGAGACATCTCGTTGGTTTGTTATGGAGAGATATCCTTCCAGCGTTGCAGCGCTTGAAGCATGCTCTCCGAGGAGTCAGCCTTGCAGCAAGAAGTTTCGAAAGAAAGGAACAATACTCCATACAGAGTACAGTTACCCAGGGGCTCCAGCCAGCGGACACTGACAAGGTTTCCAGAATGGTTAATGGAGAGCCCGTTTGTTCGGAGGCAAAATAGCTCGTTATGCCAGCGCGGAAGACAACAACTCTGTGCTTCCGGGTGGCGTAGAAACAAGCTCCCATCAAGCCTGACAAAATTCCCGTCCAGATCTGGGAAATCTCAATCACTGGTGTGTGCTTGTGCAAAGATCGGTACGGGACAGCCACATTGTTAATCCAACCCCAACGCTCTTTGCTCCTGCGATCAAACGCTGGTATTATTGGCGGATTCTTCCTCAGGCTGCTTGGGGTTTGGGGGGGGGGATTAACCAGGTACAGCAAAGATTCACAACAACGGACGGGGTGGTTCTTCCGTGCTCCCGTGGACGATGGCTTTTTCTGCAGAACTCGAGGCGGAAAGCCTACGCGGAGTAGGTTCTGGATCGGGCCGCTACCAAGAGCCACGGATCGAAAACGATGCATGGGACGGCGAGTCTCAGGTCGATGAGTTAGCGAGGTTAGGAGCCTGCATCTCGGTTCGAACAGCCCGTCCCGCGTCATTTGCACTGGCCTTGAAGGTCAGGAAACAGATGATGAGTTTTGCTCGATTCCGAAGCTGGGCATTTTCGAAATCAAGCCGCTTATCCAGATTCATCGTATGCATCCCGTATGCAATCCATTTCCAGTCTTTGCGGCTAGAACAGAGTGACTCGGTCGTCCGGAGATGGGCTGAACACACCTCCAGGCGTAAGATCTTTGGGTCACATGCGCAGGGTTTTCGCATTTGTCGAAGCCGGACTGCTCTCGCACAACTTCATCGGCGCTGATCTCGTCTGGGTGCTGGGGGTTTGACAGGTCAACTTCGGGGATATGCCCGTGGGAAAAGAAAGCAGTGCGAGGATTCATGTCCTACTCTGTATTGGTGAATGCTTATCCCGGGCCATGGCCTGCGATCCAAACAACGATGAATAGGAAACCGGTTCTTCAAGCAGCCATTATCACCCCGTGCCGGCTTGGGCTTGTGGAGAAAAGGCACCGCGCAAACGTGTGAGGAGTTGGATGCCACTGAGATCCCAAAATCGACACAAAAAGCCCATGTCCGGCCAAGCACAACTCAACCAAAAAAACGAACGAGTGGGCATGAACACCGAGACCTGCCATTCGTTTGGTTCTGCGGTCCAGCTCGACGGCGTCAACCACCCTTTTTAGCGTGCATCGACGGCTCAGGCCAGAATCATGGGTTCGTGCCGGGGTTGTACGGTTGTACACAGAGTGTTTTCGGCGTTTTTTCCAATGCATCCAAGGGAATTTATTCATGCAGATGTGCCGCGGGTCCTTCCAGCAATGAGCATCCAATGGGCTTCGCACGGCTGCAGTGTCTTCATGCCGTCGATTCGGATGGCCCTACAAGCAATGGTGACTGTGCCGTGCTCTCGGTTGCACTTGTGGGAGCGAGTAGATCATCTCTACAAATATCCAAAACGTGCTGATTGGAGTACTTCTTGGGAAGGAGGAACAGCAAATCGGGACAAGCGGTGCAGGCTATCAAGGGTTTTTTTCTGGCCCATCGAGAGTGATGAAACGCCATTCTGGCTTCAGCCCTGCAGAGCATCCGCGAGAGTCAAGAACAACAGAAGCCAGTTCAGGGTTTATTCTACCTGGTCAAAAGTTGTTTGACAAGACGGGACCTCACATTGAAACTTGCCACGAGGTTGGGGCCAACGGCCAAAGTCTTGTTTCAAGCTATCTCTTAAAAAAAATTCCGCTGGGATAGAATACAAAACGGTTCCAACTCTAAGCTGATCTAACTCCCTTGCCTTCCATAGGGCGCTGGCCTTAGAGCACCGTTCTTCGCCTCATATTCGTTTTTATGCAGATGTTGAGTCATATACGCAGACCACTGAGGGGAGGCTTCGATCTTCACAAGGGAACTAGAATGGCTTCCTCGCCCCCCCTGGATCATAAGAAAAGAACCATTATAAAAGGCGAAAACTAAAAACTATCATACAATCAGTACAAGCAAGAAATGACGTATTATCGGGAGTGGCCGTATCCATCGTCAGTTCATCCATGAAATGCTAAGAGACCTTTTAACACACGCGCTGTCACAAGGCAATCGGCCTTTAGATAACTCCAGAATAATGCTCCAAGTGAATCCTCACCACTCCGGAATTGACGGGCCATAATGTCAGAAATCAAATACGAGACCCCGTAGGAAAAAAAAATAAAAAAAAAAAAGCAGTATACCATGCATCTGCAGAAAAGTGACGTTTGCAAGCACAAGGGAAAAAAGCAACTCCAGAGGCCAAAGCTGGGGCGGGAATGGGGCAAAAAGGGCTCCCCTTTATCCACAAAAGTCAAATTTACATGAATGGATTGAAATCTGGGCTAATCGCCTGGCCATCCAGGATAGAATAATCGGGGATCAGCGCCTGCTCTCCAGTACCGATGGTATGATAGAAGATTGGAGATTCAGGTGGGAAATCAGTACAGCCTGAAAGGTAGCTGAGATCATAACCCTCGACAGCAAAATTCATCTCAGGATTCGGTGGAGACAGCGGGCGCTCCTTTGTCGTGTAAGATGCCTGGGTTGTAATGTCGTTCAGATTTTCAGGATAGCAATGATTTTCACCCGCTTTCTGGGCCTCTTGGAGGGCTCGTCTGAACCTCGCTGCCTTCCTGGCTGCACGTCCGCCTTTCGCTCCTGATCGTTGCCGTTGCGGCGCCGGGTGCTCAGACTTTGTGGTCTTCTTGTGAATACCTGGCATCTTCCTGTACCTAGTCGTTGACTGTACGCCGTGTTTGACAGCATGTTTGGTGAGAACCCAAACGTTTCCAGATCTCTTTGGCGATCCTCCAGGCGAAGAGGCTTCACGGACTGCTTCGAATGCCTAAAAACCGTTTAGTGAACAAAAATGTGCGACGCAACCATCACAAGACGCAAAACTTACGGCGTTCATGGAAAGGTTATGACGAATGCTGTTTTGCCATCCTTTCGAATCGGGGTTCTTCGCCTTGTTGGTGTGCTTCTCGAACCATTCGTAGATCTCTTTGAGAACCATCTTATGACCGGGAGCGGACATTAGTGCTTTCCAAATCAATCTTGCATACGGCTCGTCTGATGTAATGCTATCCGTATCTGAATCATCTTCGAAGAGCCCAAGCCCAATATCCGGAACAGAACGCGGTTGAAGAAGCGGCTGCGAATCTCCTAATGGGCTGGACGCCATCGAATTATCTGCGGTGAAGGACGAATACATTGCACTTCCAGGCCGTGGGGTTGAGCTTTTGAAAGATGGCCGAAACCCGGCTGAGCCTGATATATCGTACTGGGGGTGAAGGACTTCGCTGTCGGGAAATGATGCCGGTGAATTCGGCCCATATGGCTTGCGCGCGGCGTGGAACTCTTTGAAGCCTGCAAGATGCTCAAGATCTTGGAGGGCAGGAAACGGGTTGATCAAGTCAAATTGGTCGCAATTCTCAGAGAAAGTGGACTTGAACTGGGCTGGCGACGGGATGATAGTATCGGCGACCTCCTGAATGTCGTGATCAAAGATCCCGAAATCACTGTAAAATTCATTCTGGTCGAATCCCCACGCATACGTTTCAGGAAGCGTATCGGACATCGATTGCGAAAGTTGACTTTTTGAACCGTTCGTTAAGTCAAGCATGTTGATGGGAAAATACGGAAATAGAAGTTCTTCCAGACAAGTTTCCGGAGCTGAGACGGCTTCCAAAGGGTATGAGCGTTGTTGTGGCGACGGTTTTCCATTCAGATGCGACGCATCCAGGGGAGTATAACTTGTGTGTGCCTGCACATTCTGGAAGGAGTGAGACATAGGAGCTTCCTCCATCCTGATATTTCGCATCACTGGACTGGGACAAGGTCACTTTGTCCAGGGCTGTAACCAAAGCGGTGGGTGGGGTCAACGGATTCTCTGAATGTGTGACTAAACTGAGAAGTTGTTTAAGAACAGGGCTTGTGAGACTAAGTAAAGGAGAGACACAGCAGTTTTCCGCAAGAAAATGGAGCGTCAGCCGGGGCAAGTTGTTGAAACAACTTACAGGATAGGACAGGCCACAAGGATACATGCTTGCTCCCCACAAGCTGTAGAAGGGGTGAAGAGAAAAGGAGCAAACAAAGAATTAATATCCAGATGTTAGACTGAGATCCAGTATAACATAGTGTTTAGCCTGAAGGTAAAGCCCTTGTGGAACACAATCCGCTGCCCATACGTAAGGCCAACTATCATGCAAGGGTAGCCAAGATCGGCCTCTGCAGTAGCGTGGGAGAACGGGGAAGGGGGTAGAAATGTGTCAAGCTGCCTAGCTCACCTTAAAGTGATGCTAGATTGGGCGCGGACGGGAAGCTGCATGAAGATTGGAAATCCGCCACCAGTTACATTCTGCAGAAGCATCGTGGTCGGTGGCGGAGGCCCTATAGAGCGGGCAGACAAAGCTTCTGGAAGCCTGATTATTTCTAGATCTTCCTTTCCAAAACCAATAGGATCTGGCGTGAGAAGAGGCACATGTGTCGAATTCCAAAAATCGCTGGCCGCTAGACCAGGGCGAAGATCCCAATAGAATTAATGTTTTGAAAGCCCGATTCCCTTCCGGTGGAACACGCACCCAAGAATTAAAATGAAGGTAGCGTCTTGCTCGTACCCAAATACCCAAGCAGCCTAGCGACAAATAGAGGCAAAACTGCATTTTTGACGATGAACTGATATCATAGGATGAGGGAATAAAGTGTTGCGCGGAACGATATTGAGCAATTACCTGCGACCACGAAATTGAATTTATATTGCGGGCCAGACTTCCTGACGGAGTTACTGAACAATAATATGTATATACCCTGGCGCGAGTCGATAAACCTTTCGATGGCGGCGAAGTGACCCAACTGTTTAAATATACCACCACGAGAAAGAAGATAAGGAAATCGGGCCGATATTCATAACCGGCATCTAGATATTTCTGTAAAATGCCCAGCCCGGGATGCCGTAAAATGGTGTGCGACATAATTTCATCTAACCAATAGAGTACTGGATAGAGGAAAATTAGACAATGGGTTCATTTGCGGTAGTAAATCTATGATTCTGTTAGGACTTCATCTCCATTTGACGGCATTGATGAGGCATACCTTTTTGAACTGGAAGTGCAGCTGTAGGATGCCCTAAAAAGATAATCCATATTAGAATAGCGTTTGCAAAAAGGGTAGCTACTCCCTACTCACCTTTTCAAATGTACTTTTAAAACCTCTTTCCCGCTTTGCGCTGTAGTCCCATTCTTTATCCACAATCCTAAAGGCAAGGTCCTCGTATGGCGGGCCTGAAATGAAACGAATAATGCATGTATCCTCTTCTCCAGCGGGAGCAAAAGATTGTCCTCGTTTCCTTCCATGTTCACGTTCTATTCGATAAGTTGGGGCCTTCGTCTTATCGATAAGGTCAGGATAAAAGATATTGAATTTGTACCCTTGAACAACTTTCGGCGGCGGGTCATCGTAGTCGTAGTGGGTCTGATTGTATTTGTTCCATTCGTAACCCATCTGAACACGGTTAAAATACCGTGGTTTCCGAGGCCGATATTTATTAGCCCAGGCTGGCTTGCTCGTGGTACTGACAACTTCTTCTCCAGCAAAAATTTCTTCGTTCTCACTAATACCCCTAGCAACTTCTCTTTCGTAGAGAGCTTTGGTAGCTTGGGAGAAATCTTCGTTCGGAGTTGACAGAAAGCGAGGGGGGATTGCTGCTACAGCGGGTGTTTCTTGAATATGAGAAGCGGCTTGCATTGGTTTATCTGTCGAACGATGGCGTAGCGGCACAAATCCCATTTTCAAAATCTTCTTTCGGTCGGTCGCCTAGTACGATATCAGTATGGTTACGTGGAAGGATGAAAATGCAAATCATGAAGCATACCACTTGGGAAAGGAATGACTGTTCGTCAAGTATTTCAAGCGTCTTATCTTGAGATTGAAGTTGTAGAAGAGGCTCCGGATCTAAACTACGAAATGCTCCCTTTTCTTCTGGAGCTGTTGTTGCGGTATCAGTGCCTTCATACGGCGCAAGAGGGGAAAGCTTATATTGCACGCTTTCCGCTTCCTGTCGCTGCTGTTTCTGCAATTCTTCAACCCTGCCTTTGATAACAGCCTGGTACACACGTCGTAGCTTCGCACGAGCCTTCCAAACGGTCAAACTTTTCAACAGATGCTCCCAATAATCTGTGTCGATAGGCTCGTTTGAGTTCAGCTTCTTTCTTATTTGAGTCTCGAGCACGGCTAGTTCTTCGTAAGATTTGGGGCTCAGTAGTCTATTGATATCGGCGGCAACGGAGCTGACTGCCCTATCTTCGGGTGCAGACGATTCTGAGCGTTGTCTTCGATCGCTGCAAATCACTTTCATAGTCTAAAAAGAGCTTCTGTTAGCTGGGACACACTACTTCAAAATCGATTGACGAACCTTCCAGTATTCCCGGTTCTCGACGTTGGTTTCAAGTTTAAGAAATGTCTCGATATCCTGTTCGAGGCTAGCTAACTGTGAAATGGAAAGTCCTTCAAAAATACCATCCGGGTTAACCAGGTCAAGGTCCGAATCCGGAATTTCATCGTCAAGAGGATTTCTAGTGGGATCGATAACGCGCAGGGTAATTGTAAGCCAGTCGATGGGTTTCGCGCGGCCTTCTTTAACTCGTATTTCAGCTTTCTTTTTTGCCTGTCTAAGCACAAAATCGTCTTCTTGTGCTACCCACTGCCGCATCTGTTCGTCTTCTTGGAGCTGGTTCAAGCGTGTTTGTTCTTTCATGCTCCATGGCTGTCGCGACTCTTCCCCACGCGGTCTTCCAGGGTTGTTCCGATCGACGTGGCGAATCTTTTCGGGGCGATTCCAAGAAGGGGACTGTGATCGTCTCCTCTTCGACCCAGAGTAATCGCGATAGGCAGAGGACATGTTTGTGGATGAGATGATGCTGATGCTGAGTTGCCTCTCAATCGTTCAACTGCTGATATCCGCCAATCAGTTCTGATCGGGAAACTTAAACGAGCTCGGCAGAGCTTCCATCTTTAGGCTCCAACCACATGTTGAGCCTCACTTCTCTCATAAATGATAAGAGTATCAAAACACCAAGCCAGAATCATTTTTATTCATATTTTTTGACGTATTTTCTCAGTTCGGCCTTCCTGGGAGCTATACTTCTTGGTTTTCAACATGGCGGTAACGTGGAAGAGGCTGCCGCTCGAAGGTCATGAATCATGCCCCTTCCTCTACGTCAGCTACACTTTTGGCTCGAGAGGCTACGAGATCTTTCTCACGGACCTGGCCCATGTATGGAGCGAATCTCTGAGTCGCAAGCAAATCTTAGCATATGCACTTAAACAAGACACAAGCATCGATCCCAGCCAAGATGACGACCAGTATTCGGTCCTACTTCAAAAAATCAGCGACGCCCTGAGCGGAAAAGCAGGGACCACACTCTCTTTACGTGGACATCGAAATAGGGATGACCTGAAGCTATCCACAGAAACGAAGCTGCCGACACCTCTAGAGCCGCTTGTTTGGATAATTAATCTAACTCGATCACCCCAAAATGTGTTTACGAAACAAGTGTTTCTCCCTGTCATTAGAGGAGCAGCTAACTGTGAAGCCCGGACGCAGTTACTTATTGAGAAGCTAAAGGAGAAGGATTGGGCCCTCGGAAAGTTGTTTGACAAGCTAGAATCATCGGGGATTAACCTTAACACGGTATTCCCATCGTTGACCGGCACGCGACATGGTCGCAAGGGATCTGCATTTTCACAAGCAGCAAAATTGATCAAGGGCATCGCTCCCTTCGATGAAAATACCTGGCATTTACAATCTCAGGAGCAGAATTTGAATGCTCCCATAGACGAGACTATTATAAGGGAAATTGCAGCGGCCGACTCTGTGCTTAAATTGGACGCGTTAGAGAATTCTAGCGGTGACTGGTGGACTAAAACTTGGGACTCTGATCATGCCATCACAAGTCCTATTACTTCGCGGACGGAGGCTGCAAATAAACAATTAACTAAATCAACGGAACAGAATCAGAATGAAAGTGATGATGAGTTTGAGGTATGCAACTCGATTCGGTGCTTGAGGGTATAACTAATAATGTCAGACCCGTGAAACGCCCCCACGGCTTAAGAAGCCTTCTAGGCCTGCTGATGCTGCGTATAATAACAAGCAGAGGGCACAATCCGTTGGAAAAGGGAGGATCAACCAGTCAACTGGAAGCTCAGAAAATGAGGCTATATCTCCAATTCAGTCGCCTCCTCCGCGGGAACAAGTCAAAAGACCAAAGATAGTCGGCACTATAAACCCAAAAGCGTCTAAAAAAGGGTCTCGCGCCGACTCTACCGAATCTGATACTCCGTTGTCACCAAAGAGGTCACGAACGAAGGGGAAGGGACTTGGGGCCATTGGTGGCAGAAAAATCAAAACTCCAGATACCAAAAAGCCGCCATCTGGGATGTCCGATGCTTCGACAGAGTCAGATATACCCGCCCGTAAAGACGTCGATAAGCCTTCAATACAAGAAGAGTCAACAGAATCAGAAGCCGATCAAGACCTTACGCTGCGCCCAAATAAACGACAAAAGCTAAGCCCAACAGATGATGAAGAAAGCGACAAATCCCTCCCCAAACCGATGGACAAGGCAGCTAAATCCCGGCCTAAATCCGGCCTTGGGCAGATAGGGGGAAAGAAGAAGCAGAAGAAGGAGGATCCAAAGACGGAGAAAGGACAAACGTCACAAGCGAATGTAAGTGACGAGGAACGGACGCATGACCGCGTTGAAGCATCTCAGGCTCCAACTCCGAAACCAGCCAAACGACAGAACAAGCTCGGGATGATTGGCGGCGGCAAACCATCTCGGGAACGGACGGCAACCCGGGGCCAGGACAAACCGCCGATAACCTCACAGGGGGATGTGCCTACCGCTGACGAAACATCTGACGGCGAGCAAACTAAGGCTTCTGTGCAACGTAGTCGGGCTAAGAGTCCAAAACGCTCAAAGTCCCCGACACCAGGTATCAAAACAGCTCCTCCTGCTCCGAAGAAAGAGGAATCTATTACAAAGACCGAAACTCCAGACGAGCGAGCAAATCGAAAGAGGGAGGAGTTGAGACGACAACTGGAATCGAAGGCTGGCCCTACGAAGAAGAAAAGACGGTTCTAACAAATCGGTACATTGCTCAAATATTTTGGCCTTTAGCGAATCTACCTGCCGCTCTATGAAGCATTTGGATTACTTGCATGTACTGCCATTTTTTGAAGTGTTGTTTGTTGTATTTATGCCCCATCCGTCAGTGGATCGGTTAATCCACCAAATCATCGCTTGTCCATTGAACTCAGCTTTGAGGCTGATCGTTACATAACTAGCGTCAGGTTGGTTAATCCACAAGCGCGCGATGTTCGACGTCTTCATCGGGCAAAGGTGGAAGTCGACAGTAGTCATATGAATAATAGCTAGGTGCTATCTGGTTGTACGGCTACCCAATCTTGGGCTTGAATATGCAAAGACTGCAGCGCAGTCTGTATGAAACATGGCTTTCGCGGTCTGGATACTGTACAGGACTTAAAAATGTGCGTGTGTCACCAGCTTCCAGGCGTCAACAACTCTCAACAAGGCAAACAACTAGGCCCAACGCTTTGATATGCACCATAATAGTCAACTCAAGTTTAGTAATCAGAGTCGCAGCAGAAATCAAGGCAGGATATAAGAATTAATAGTAACACAGGAAGCAAACAGGTCCAAGTCACTAGGCAGCAAGAGGCGTACTCATGCAGAATGAGACCCAATTGTCCAGGCGAATGGGGAAAATAGAGGTAAATGCTCCGCGTATCAAACCGTACTATATGCTTTCAGACTTAAAACGGGAATAAGGCGCCGAGGCATCCTGCAGAGAAACCGCCTGGTGGAAAAAGCATTGAATGGTTGAATTTTGAAAGCGGCATGAAGGGAGATGAAATGGGAGAAGATCAGAGTGCAAATATGAATAAGATTGCCCTATCGACATTCGTCATGTAGTGAATCAATGCGGTACGGAACCTTCCTTGGATGTGGAAGAAGTATGGTGTACTCCGCAGATGGCACGGGATAAGGCAATAGTCCAAGCTTGTCCTCCAAGCAAAGGGCTATCCTACTTTCCCTCTCTTGCCGCCCCTGAGAATATTCCCCCTGCCCCTTCTGGCATTGGTGCTGGGAGTAGTGCTGTTGCTCTGTTTTCTTTCTTGCTCTCCCGGCGTGACTAGCCTGACTTTCTTTGGAGAGAGCACCGCCGACGCACTGTTACTAGATATACCCGGCCCCGGCGATGACGCAGTAGATCCGCCGGCGGCGGCGGCGGCACCAACCCCCAACATCCCCCTGACGCGTTCAACCGCTTTACTTTCCCCTGCATTCCACGAATCACGTTTCGCAAAAGGCGCGCTTGGACTACGAAGTGATTGCATGTCTCGTGCTGGCTTCCTAGAGGCATTGTTTCGGTCTCGTATGGGGCCTGGCCCGCAGTCATGCCCGCAGCCGGGAGTAGCGCAGCCGCCTTCACTAAATGAGATGTCACTAAGCCATATTATCTGGCAGGCTAAGTGTGCGCCGTGACCACATCCTTGGCACCAGTACCATAAAGTAAGACCTTGTGTGCCTGTTGTGTTGCGAGAACGAGGCCCAATCTCTTGATTATGGGGCATTGGAGGGGTGGAGGAGTGCGCGCTTATCGGGATATTGTCAGGAGGGGGCTGTGCATCCGGATACGAAGACTTGGGTTCAGGTTCGGAGTTGAGCAAAGCAGACGCTTGTATAATCCACTCTTCTGGAGGCTTGAGGCTCATACAGAGTGTACAGGGCGATTGTGCGACATTGCAACGATGGCACCGTTTATTGTCCCGTACCGGATTATCATAAGGCTTGTTGCATTGAAAGCAATAAACATTAATAAAAACATCCTTTAAAGCATAATCGTAAACGGCGGGGTACGTCGGTGCACAATGACGGCGGACTTCAGCAGCCTCGACAAACATTTTGCGGCGTAAAAGCTGTTCGTTATATGATTTAAGTATCAACTCTCGTTCCTCGTAAGGAATAATGCCATCAAGCGAGCGAAATAAGATGTGGAGTTTGTGCAAAAAGTGTACGGCACTAGCAAGATCAACAATGCTGCCAGAAGTATAATACCTGACTGCCTCTCTTAGCATTGACTGTGGGCTCCATGGTGCGGGTGCAGGTTTAACAGCAAGAGGGAAATCGACGATTCCATTAAAGAGTCCTTCATAAGGATCAGAATGTGTTTCGTGATTTTCCTGGCCGGTAAATGAGTCCGAAGGATCCCCCATTAAGCTCTCCTCGTCAGAGGCACGAATGGGGGATGACTCAGCGAAGAATGGGAGAGGAATGGGTGGCCGTTCAAGGTGTATATTATCCGGATCCGAGTGAACAATTTCGAACGACATTCCGCTCAAGGATGCATCGCTGCCATTTCTTTCTCTCCCTTTACAGGGAGAAGAAGTATCCTCACGTTCCGGGATGCTGTGCAATACGCTATCCCCAACTGCAGACCATGGGCTATCACCTAAGTTAGAGATGTCCGTTTTTTTTTGAGGAGAGGTAGCGTCATCAGCAACAGATTTGGCCCGTTGCGAGCTATCTGTGGAAGCTGAGAACATAGGAAAACTTTCCGCAGAGTCATGCCGGACATAATTGACTGGCTGGGGTGGTCTGCTGCCCCCCTGAGACAGAGCTTCGAGCGATAGTGCACCTTTAGAAATCGGTTTATAATCGAGTAAAACTGCATTTTTCTCATCCACTGGCTGATCATAATCCGGGCCCTTTACTTCATCGCGGCGTTCAAATCCTCCATCATCCTCTAGCCTCCAATCAGCACGACGAGCAATTGCACGCGGTGCCGAGCGGTGCCCGTTAACAAATAGATCTTTTTGGGCAAGTTCACGCTCTCGTAGCCCGTCAGGTGACAAGCTTCGGGGGGAAGTACGAGAATCTTTCGCCGACCGAGGTTCCTTTCCTTTCGCTCGATTCGAATTATCATCAGGTGTGGGTGCATGGTTTGACCATTTTCCAGAACCCAAAATCGAGGGTGGCAGTGGTTTAAACCTTGGGGATTCATCTCCTGGTGAGTTTTTGATCTTATCACCACCAAGCTCTCCTGCAGGTACATCAGGGATAGGTTGGGCAAGCGGAGTTGTGATATTCGAGTTTGTCTCAATTTCTGGGGTCACCAGGGCTTGAGCTTTGGCTTCAGCAACTTTTTCAAATAACCGACTTGCAGGTTTTCCTGCCAGCGTCTCCTTGGTTATACGCCTCTTTTCGCCAATTTGTCCATCCGTCTGGGAAAGTGGCTTGTTGGAATCAACATTGCAGCCATCTTTCTGTTCCCTCGCGCGAGAAATAAGTTCCATGGAAACAGCATATTTCGCGACTCTCCACGTCTGAGCGAGCTTATGCAAACCCACACGCTCGGCTTGTGTGGCATTATGATCAAAGGTATCCAGAAACAGTTTCACCCTCGCTGGCTTAACTCCTTGCTTAAGATGATTCGTTATTAAAGACGAATAGTTTTTGGCGAGATGTGCAAAGATGTCTTGATCAATCGTTGCACCGGATATCTGCCCAATTACTCCGGTTTCACTCGGTTGATATAGTCCACTTTTGGCAACAGCCTTTTCAAGGGGGACGATCTGCGGTAATTCTTCTTCCGAAATTGAGGATGTACCGCTGAGAGACTTGGACAACCGAGAATATGATATCCTGTTCGATCGCTTTCGATTAGAGGTTAGTGGAGGGTCATCTGCTGCAGTATCTGTAAAACTAGCATTCTTTTCATTTGCACCAGAAATGGTATCGTGCCCAAGAAATTCTGCCAGGCTAAAGCTGGTACTTGGTTGGCGCCTCCTGGGCCGTTGACGGGCGAATGCGATACCGCCATTTGGATTCCACGTTACAGCACAAGCCCTCCGCCGTTGAATTACCTGAGGCGCATGGCTCATGTCCGCTTGGGTGAATATCCCATCACTGTTAACAGACCATAGAATATCGCTTGAGAGCCACAGCATGTCCGTTGCTGACCGGGTGTAATGGTCGAACTCCTTGAATGGAAGGTGTGGCCGCCGGAAATCCCACAGATGAATTCGTGGATCTTCTTGGTCATAGGCTGTTATGATCTGGGTCGACTGCCAGTCTCCGGTGTCCGTATCGTTTCCTGCCCACGAAGCAGGACGCCATCGGACATTTGATATGGATTGCGGTGTCCGAAGCTGAAAGCACGGTTTCTGTCTCCGGTCAGTGGATGAAAAATCCCAGACTTTGATGAGGCGATCTGCGCTGCCGCTAACCAAATGCTTTCCGTCTGGGTGCCAGTCGATCACCGAGCAAGCCTTTTCATGGGCATTTATTTTCATCAAGGGCGCGTTCTCTTTGCGTACGTCCCAGCGTTGGATGGCACCGCTATCAGTAGCTGTGGCGAATTCGACCCCATCAGCAGGCGACCACCGGACATCACGAACCGCTTCACTATGTCCATTGAAGCGGTGTTTGCTCCCAAAGTTCATAACTCCTCTTCCTCCCGATAACGCACGAAGGTCCCACATCCGGATTGTTGCATCCTGGCTCCCCGATAGAAGCCATGCTCCCCTATGAGGATTGAATGCCAGCCTGTGAACCTGGCGCGTGTGCTCCTGGAACCGGCCCAATTCCACACTTGCACGGTTCAAATCAAAGACAGAAATTCGTCCATTGGTAGCGGCAGTTGCAATAATTTGATCGTATTCCCCATTAGACCACTTAACGTCCTTTGCGGCCAATTGATCCTTGTATTTAGACGATAGTGCCGCCGGTGAAGCATTATGAGTCGCACAATATCCAATAATAGCAGAACGAATATTGACTTCTTCAGAGCAATGGTCAGGCGTGACCCTAATAGTTTTCAAGATTTCTCGGCCGGCAAGGATGGCGTGGGTGCGTTGAGGGGATACGTCGAGAGCAGCGATCGGAATTCCGGTTTTGTGGGATATTATCGGCGAAGCTCCAGCCCTATGAAAGCAAACACAAAGTCAGCAATGGTTACTTTCTCATACCAGAGTAATAGCCCAATCCACGAGAGAGCATGATTGATAAAAACTGACGTGGAAGACGCATGCTTCACATCGGGCGTGATAGGGATAGCAACCCGCGGTGAGCTCTGCTGTGGACTTGGCGGCCGTGATCCGTAGAAAAAAGGGTGCGCAAATCGCACAAAGGCGCTTGTTGCTTTAGTCGCATATCTCTGCGGCGGTAGAGGAGGGGGAGCAGGAGGCAGTGGGGGTGCAGGGGGAGGAGCTTGATTGCGGGTAGAATCTGCCATGATCTCAGGTTCTCTGGTGGCGAGGCGGCTGGCGATAACCGATGATCCATTCCCCCTCCAGCTGCATCGATGGAGACACAGCTTGTCATCAGGATGAAGCAGTGCTCAGCATCACGCGCACCTGTGTTCCATGTTGAGATTGTTTCTCGTCAGTTGCAGCAGCTGCGAAGTGGTGAGATGTGATTAGTTCCCGCAGTGTCACTTTAGAGTTCCGCTAGCGACGCTTGGCGCTGGGGAAGCAGCCATCCATGTGATCTTGCTGTCTGGCCGCTGCTGGTGATTCGTGAACCGGCACTGAGACACTCGAGTGGAGGTTGTCCCAGGGAGCGGCTACTGGCTGGTTCTGTGGCATCTAGAGCTCATCCAGTGCTGACTCTCGACCCTGCGCTTCGTTTGACAATGCTATGGGGTCAGTTCTTCATCCGACAGAATGTTTTGAGTGACGATGCAGGCTCTCCGACTGGAATACGGGAGGAAATTTTAATATGCCAGTTCTTCAGGCCCCCGGGTTGGCAGAGCTGCTCTGATTCGCAGCGGGATGATAGCTGCACCGATTTGGATGTCTGTCCTCCGTATGTAACTATAATTGTGGAGCTTGGAGACTCGTTGCTCGCATCAAATATAGCCATGGTTGTGATGCGCAACCACCCACGTTCTTCGGAGCTGACAGGAAAGCAAGTCAGAGATCCTGTACGCTGTACTCTGACACGAAATCATCAAATCTCGGTTCAAGAGTCTCATCGATCTATATTGTCTAGATTTGGACTAGATCTCTAGATCTCCTTTTGAGTCAATCGTGCGCACCAAGACCTTCAGTCTCAACTGCTCTTCTCAACATCCCTTGTAATTTGAAGATGCCAAATGAGGGATACTAAGCCCGTACCAATGGATTTCGAGTGGAGATTGGCAAGGGTATCAAGCAGTTGTCCCGCATTGTTATACTTCCCCTTTTACGATTACTTTTTGATTATATTGCTGAGGACTTGAGACCGTTCCGTGAAGCTTCCCAACGAAACCCCAAACTCCTCCACACGAGTGTGCAGATCAACTCGTATTCTGAGGTCGACAAGAATGTCGCATCTGTGACCTAATTTCAAGACCTCAATATTGTTCGGTTAATATCCTTGTCTTAAAATGCTAGAAGCCACGGTAGACGCGCTAGAACCCTCGAAAAATGAGGTCTTCACGAAGCGGTTATCGATGCACAATTTTCTGCACGCCGATTTCGAGTGATATCATAGGGGCAATGATGTAGAGAAATCGATCTGCCTGACGTGTCATCCTCAAATCCGCATAGGTTACCTCCATGTGGGAGTGCTCTGGGTGCGTTTTGTTGGTTTGCCCAGATTCCTGTTGCAAGAACCACCAATCGCAAGAATCATGTCCCTGCAGTCAGGCGGGAAGCGCACGATTCCTCGATGGAAGGAGTAATTGCGCTCGAGACCGAGCGGTCGACAAACCCGCAACAAGTCTGACTCTGAGACCTGGCATAGTCTTATGCCTGCCGTGCCGGACGGATGACACAGACCACAGCTCCAAAAAGAGCAATTGCACAGCTCAGATGTCGTTGCGAGCCAAGCACAATTGGGTTGACATAAGCATCTCTCCCAAAAAGCTTTCAAAGGCCGTGCATTTGCTGGTGCGTGCCTGATTCCATATAACAGGGCAAGCGTGGGCCAGGATGGGATATTTGCTGTCAATCCCTGTAACAGTCGCATTCTTCTTCCCCAGGTCCAGACCATATGCATGCCGACACATACATTTTTTTTTGCTTTTTATGTTAGATTTCGGCCCCCCCTGACAAAATGGCAGCTGGGTACCGGGTACAAGCTGCGGGCATGTGCTGTGGGCATGTGAACAAGGTACCTTGTACTTCCGCTCCCACATTAAGGATGTGAGCCCTGTGCAGCCGTGCATCTAACCCGCCGAAATTCTGCCAGTGGCCAAAGGTTGCTTCACCGCCCAGGGAAGCTACGAGGAGCAGAGCTGGTTCCAATGCAAGACTCACCGCCCAGAACAAAAAACCAAAAAAACATCATCGCTGCGTAGGCTGGTGTGGGTGGATTTAATTGGGAGAAGGCATGAGGAATCTGGTTTCAGCATCTGTGAATTGGTGGATTCTTGATTTTCAGTAAAAGCCCTGGCTTCCCGTCAGCAATTGATGTGAAGAAAGGTCCCTTCACCTTTGCCACCAACTGCTCCATTGCTCAACTGGTGATCCATATTTGACTTTTCTGGGATCTCTCCGCGCCAGTCAGAAGACCAAGATTGAGTTGGAGCTGTTTTTAAAAACATCACTCTCCAACCTCGAGACGCCACTCACTTCCTTCATCCACGTCTTCTTCTTCTGTCTCGCCTGTCTGCCGTGGACTTCACCTTTGTGCTCTCTTGCTGTACTACCATCCCGCAACTGTTGTCACCTCTGTGACGTTGGGTAACTACCTCCCCGCCCTTTTCTTCGCGCTTTCCGTGAATCCTGGACATGGAGAACTTCACTTCTTGTTTTTGAACCGACCCTGGCCCTGATCCTGATAACCTCACACCTCTGCTCTTCCCGTCAGCTTTCTAACCTTCACCTTTCCTCTCCAGCATTTCCTCTCGCTTTTCTACTCCAGGGTCCGTCTCCTTGCATCTCTCGACCTGCAGCTCCTGGTCCCCTTCACTCGCGCTCGTTCCAAGCGATATACGCATTTCGGGCATTGCGTTCATGTGCTCTTGACACCGCCTTTCGGTTCCTGTCATTCCCTGTGTCAATTCTTCAGGTCGATAACTGTCGTTTGCTTGTTTCGGGCTTTTCATTGATTTCCAACCACGCCAGCTCGTGCCATGGAAACGGCCCAATTGAAATAGCGTTTGAAGAAAAGGAATACTGGGCTCGACAGGGACATGGAGTCCACCGTTGGCATCAGTGGCCTGCGGGCTGAGATCGACAATGCAGAACCCATCAGAGAGATTTGCGAATTAATGCAGATAGCTTCACCCATAATCATCCTCGCCGTCTTCGCCATTGCGTTTGTAGCGAACTCGATTATATCTGCCAAAAACATCAAATCCAATGCAACGGTAACAACAGGGCCCGGTGGCAGACCTCTTCCTAAACGAATGCGGAGCGCGGCTGTTATCACCACCCGGTTGGCTCCCGAGTTCTCACATATCACGAAATTGGCTTTCAAATGGCTGTCGATCGGTATATTATTGACATTTCTCGGCGATGCGGCCCTAACCATGATGCATGTGATTTTATTCCGTCAAGAGCATTGGTGGGCAGGGCAGTCCGTTGTGGTATGTTGGACCTAATCGAGTCCGCCTAGCACTCACTATCAAGCTGTTAACCTCGTTACTAGATCTATATCGTTGGTTCCTTCTTCACGTGGACCATTGTGTTGGTATCCCTGGTAGATACATCGCCGTCTCCGACCTTTGCACAGCTGTATCCGTGGGTGCTAGCGGTCCCCCTGGAAGTAGTAATCCTGGCAGCCCGCCTCACTCTCTATACAAGACCGCACCATGAACCCGCTATCGGGGATCCACGTGGGGGCCTTTACAGGAAAAATATCACCGGCTGGGAATTGACCGAAGTTAGCATCGCTATTGTTCGCCTTCTGGATTTGGTAGGCATTGTCCTCCTGTATACGTTTTGCTCAGTCGGATGGATGGCAAATAGGAACGGGGAGGGTGACTCAACAGAAACAACAAGGTTGTTAAGTTCCGGAACGGGTCTTAACAATGGCATGAACGGCAATGGTTATGGATCATCACACCAGAATTCTAAACCCCATGCCACCAAGCCCCCTGAAACAGAGGCTGCTTGGGTTCGACCTGCATCTGTTCCTTCAACTAGCTGGTGGGAGTATCTCAGTGGATATTCCATTTTCTTCCCATATCTCTGGCCATCAAAGTCCCGCCGGTTGCAGCTGACTGTGATTTTTTGTTTCACCCTCGTGGTTTCGCAACGGGTAGTCAATGTCCTAGTGCCACACCAAATTGGTATCATCATCAACGCTCTCTCTAAATCTGGCGATGACTCGGAAGCGTTTTATATTCCTTGGGGAGGGATTTGCCTATATGTCTTCTATCGCTGGCTGCAGGGAAATCAGGGCTTAATCGGCTCGTTGCGGTCATTTCTCTGGATCCCGGTCAGTCAGTATTCATATATGGAGCTTTCAACAGCAGCATTTGAGCATGTGCATGGCCTTAGCTTGGACTTTCACCTCGGAAAGAAAACTGGTGAAGTAATCTCAGCCTTGAACAAAGGAAATTCAATCAACACGTTCCTGGAGCAAGTGACATTCCAGGTATTGCCTATGCTGGTTGACCTGTGCGTTGCCGTTGCATATTTTGGAATCGCTTTCGACGTGTATTATGCCCTGGTGGTGACTCTAGTCACGTTCATCTATCTTTATGTGACGGTGCGCATGGCACAATGGAGGGCTGAGATGCGACGACAGATGGTCAACGCCAACAGACAAGAAGATGCAGTTAAGTAAGTGCAATCCCCATGTGCAGTTGTCGATGGAAACTAGTAATTTTAACGTGTGATCTTTCCGTTTACAGGAATGATTCCATGGTCTCGTATGAAACAGTGAAATATTTCAACGCCGAGCAGTATGAGTTCAACCGTTACCGCGGTGCCGTGACAGACTTCCAGAGAGCAGAGTATGAAGTCTTATTTTCACTCACATTGCTGAACACCACCCAAAACACTGTGTTCATGCTGGGCCTGATGGTAACATGCTTTATTGCTGCATTTCAAGTGGCCTCAGGTGAAAGGGAAGTCGGCCAGTTTGTTGCTCTTTTGACATACATGGCTCAACTTCAAGGACCATTGAATTTCTTTGGCACGTTCTACCGGTCCATCCAATCAGCCCTAATCAACTCAGAGCGAATGCTTGAACTCTTTAGAGAACAACCAACCGTTGTTGACGGTCCTTCGGCATCCAAAGTGGCCAGTTGCTCGGGTGATATCAAATTTGACAATGTTAAATTTGCCTATGATTCCCGTAAGCCAGCATTGACTGGGTTGACTTTCCATTGTCAGCCAGGGACTACTACAGCACTTGTAGGAGAGTCTGGCGGTGGCAAGTCGACAGTGTTCCGTCTTCTCTTCCGCTTCTATAATGCTACCTCAGGCAATATCTTAATCGACGATCGCCCCGTGGACACCATTACTATCGATTCGCTCCGGAGCCATATTGGCGTGGTGCCTCAGGACACCGTTCTTTTTAACGAAACGTTGATGTACAATCTGAAGTATGCAAACCCCCTGGCTACTGACGAGGATGTGTATGCTGCATGTCGTGCTGCTAGCATCCACGATAGGATTCTTACATTCCCAGACGGGTATGAGACAAAGGTTGGGGAACGTGGCCTTCGATTGAGTGGCGGTGAAAAACAGCGAGTGGCTATTGCGCGCACTATCTTGAAAGATCCACGAATCATTTTGCTCGACGAAGCTACAGCCGCACTTGATACTGACACAGAAGAACATATCCAGGGGGCGCTATCAACTCTATCTAAGGGCCGCACAATGCTTGTCATCGCTCACCGTTTAAGCACTATAACTACAGCAGATCAGATTCTTGTGCTTCATAACGGGCAAGTTATTGAAAAGGGAACGCATGAGCAATTACTGTCGATGAGGGGTCGATATGCCAGCATGTGGCGAAAGCAAATCCGAGCTCAACGCGCAGCAGCAGAGGCTCAAGTGCTACAAGTTCGTGCAGAGCGTCTTCGAACTGCGTCGACCGCAGCTGGAGGCGATGATAGCTCAAGCCAATCGGACGAGGACCACCCCAATGGTGACGAGACTACTGACCCTAAACCAATTCGGCCGTCTCTGGGTCAACGATCGTCTAAAATCTCCGATGCAAAAGTTCAAAGCCAGTGAATACTTTGATTTATTTGGCGATTAACACACTAGTTCAGCGGGATGTGGAGCAAGGCAAAGGTGAGACAAGCGATGTGGTGAGGGACGATTTCTACTCCATGCTGAATGCAGATTACGTCCTGGCATTTACCAAGGGTCATCATCGGAGGCGTCGAGGTTACTTTTCATTTTCTTTCTTTCGTTACGGAAAGCCTTTTAAAAGCACTGGAATGAAGTTATGAGGTATCCTTTTAATTCGATATGTCTTTTACTATATCCTGATGCGTTCTGGCCCCTAAAGTTATTTTTCCTTCTCTGGGCGGGACAGTTTAATATTAATTTCATTATTTTCCCTTTACATGTTTCCGGGGGGGAATGGCTGAGGGCATTAGAATTCTAGAATTCACAGTTGTTAGAGTTAGCTAGCGAACAAAATGCATCATTTAGGTATTCCATATGTGCTTGTCCCCTCGACTTTCATCCAAACAAGCCAGAAACTGCGACATTCCACTCGCGACGCCGCCACACACCTCGACCGCCACGCCAAGCAAGGCGGAGCGGAACAAGGCGCGCCAAGACATCAAGGCTTGGATTTCAACCGTCAGAACGCCGTCCGATCCCCATGCAACGTCCCACCATCTGAGAACAGGGCCTTGACTTTCTTTATGCACCGCAAGACGGCGAAAGTGCAGTCAATTGCGCGCTGACCACCACGCCACGCATAATTTTTAATTTACCCCGGTTCTCACACGGTTATTTTGCCGCTCCATCGAATCAGAGGCATCAGGGACCACTCGATCATTTCGACACAATCGCACGGAGTTATCTTGTCTCGCATCAGGATCATGCATTCTCCGTCCACTCAACTTCTTCGAGTGATGAGGGCCTCCATTTCCTCGTCGGGGAGAGCGATTTCGCGGCACGCGCCGTTCCGTCAATGCCCCATCTCCCAAAATGCCACCGCTCGCTTTTCTCGCACGATAACCTCTACGGCGGCGACGCATTCCTCGAAAAATAACAACGGTGAGACGAAACCGTTTCGGCTGCCGCCCCCACCGCCATACGGCCGTTCAGAGTTCACTACCGCGGATTTGAAGCCAAAGTCCCGCTATCGTGGACCTCCACCGCCCGAAGACCCGCGGACTGACACTGGCACGCGTACGGATCTTGGTGCACTGGACGTTTTGTCGAATGTTGCAACGCCGTCTACAGCGATTGATGCTTGCCTAAAAGACGGATTTCATTTGAACAATGGCGTCAAAATCACCGGTGGAAGTGGCTGTTTGTTGGTTGACGGCGAGGCGTTTACGTGGAGGCCGTGGGACGCAGCCGGATATGGCGCAAAGGCAATGATGGTGAACAAGCATGGCCAATGGGAGGTTCCAGAGGAAGCTTGGGGTGTTCTGAGCTTGGTGTGGCCGAAACCGGGTAAGTCGAATACCGTCATGTCAAAGTGTGCTTGCGGGTGAAAAATAGATACGATGCCTTCCTTGTCCGTCGTGCTGATTTTTGCTTGATATTTTCTTCTGCAGATTTACTTATTCTCGGTCTCGGTGCAACTATACGTCCCATATCGCCCAAAACAAGGAATCATATCAGTCAACTTGGGATACGGGTTGAAATCCAGGATACAAGGAATGCGGCGGCACAATTCAATCTTCTTGCTACGGAAAGAGGCGTCCGGGAGGTTGCTGCGGCGTTGATACCTGTAGGATGGACTCGTCTTTGAGAGGACGGAGGTTGCCAATGGCGGAATGATTGTACATGTATCATTTACAGGTAGTACTAAGCGAGCGCTGCATTGTTGAGCTGGAATGTATTTTATAAAGGAATACCTAAATAATTCCGCTTCTTTTCTTCAGAGGGTGAAATGTGATAATCAGATCAATTGGTGTTATCAAGTGATCAGCCACGGCTTGGCGCGAGTGACTTGCGAGCAAAACGGCGCAACTTTAAGCTGCTTTCAGTTCCAACGTCTCGGTCCTCAGCACAACGTCAGTCTTTCCAGTCTCTCGATTCAATCTCACGCCTCCCTTACTATGTGGTGACCTAGTGCCTCTCGTTTATCATAATAAAGTCCCGCTGGGGCGCTGTCACAGAGTCTAGGCTCTCGATTTCACTTGAAGCCGTGTCGTCATCATGTCTCGAAACGACCCCTTGCTTGTCCAACGCCCTTCCTCCGACCACTCACCGGAACGAAGTGACGCCGAAGAAGATGCCCTTTTAACAGGAGAGCGAACTCGTCGCAGTGAGAGTCGCCGGGGAGCAACATTCTGGCGCGAGGTTGGATTGTTCTCGTGGGCATTAATTGCAACCGCTGCGGTCATCGTCTTAGCCGTCGTTTACCAGCATGGACAGTCAACCGGTAGGCGTGAAGGAAGATGGGCGCCTGGCGAGAAACCTGAAGGGAAACGCAACTTGGTATTCATGGTATCCGATGGAATGGGCCCCACAAGCTTATCGATGACACGAAGCTTCCGACAATTCCAGAAAGACCTTCCAATCGATGATATTCTTGTGTTGGATAAGCATCACATTGGACAATCCCGAACAAGATCATCCTCTAGCTTGATTACAGACTCCGCGGCGGGCGCAACGGCGTTTTCTTGCGGGAAAAAGAGCTATAATGGTGCCATTTCTGTATTGCCAGACCATAGCCCATGCGGGACCGTCCTAGAAGCCGCAAAGGCTGCTGGATATATGACAGGCTTGGTGGTTACAACAAGAATTACGGATGCCACCCCCGCATGCTTTTCCTCCCATGTCAATATGCGTTCGTATGAGGATCTAATTGCCGAACATCAGGTTGGCGAATACCCTCTGGGCCGTCAAGTCGACCTGATCCTTGGAGGAGGGAGGTGTCATTTCCTACCTAATTCCACGTCCGGCAGCTGCCGTGGTGATGATAAGGACATCGTGCAGCTAGCAAAATCGAAAGGTTTCTCTTACATTGACAATCGTGATGGGTTTGATGAACTCAAGCTGGGCAGTGCCGCTCAGCTGCCATTACTAGGCCTCGTTGCTGAAAAGGACATTCCATTTGAGATTGACCGCCGATTTGAGAATGATGTATACCCTTCCTTAGAAGAAATGGCTCGCACCGCCTTGAAAGCGTTAAGTGATGCTACACGCAACAGTGACAAAGGTTTCTTCATCATGATTGAGGGCTCCCGCATTGACCATGCTGGCCATGGCAACGATCCTGCTGCTCAGGTCCACGAAGTTCTAGCTTATGACAGAGCCTTTGCCGCCGTGCTAGAGTTTCTGGAAAATGATTCGACGCCTGGTGTTCTTGTCAGCACATCAGACCATGAAACCGGAGGTTTAGCCGCAGCTCGACAGCTCCATGAGTCTTATCCTGATTATAAATGGTTCCCAGGCGTCCTTGCCAATGCCAGCCATTCATCCGAACACCTAGAAGCCAAGCTACATGATTATCTTGACAATGAGGGAAATTCCGCCTCTGCGGATAAGAAACGGGCCTATATCCGTCGTGAGTTCCTTGAAAAAGGGCTGGGAATATTCGATGCCCAAGATAGCGAGATTGACCGACTTATCAACCCCGGGGACCAAGTACCTGCGGCTTACGTTTTTGCTGATATCATCAGTCGAAGAGCACAGATAGGGTGGGCAACCCATGGTCATTCCGGTAAGTCACTTCATCCCGCAGTACATTCTCTTTGGTGTTCTTCCAAAGCATCCATCTAATGCGACAACATTTGCGATAGCTGCCGACGTGAACATTTATGCTTCTTCTCCACATGATGTCCTGGACCTTGTTGGAAACCACGAAAACATCGAAGTTGGCCAATTCTTGGCCAAGTATCTAGACTTGGATCTAGGCGAAATTACCAGAAAACTCCGAGATACGGAGACTAAGCCGCATGCCGCCAGCGAAAGATACGCTTGGATGGGTGAACCGCTCGCCGATGAAGTTGTCGTCGACGAACTTGATACTTATCACGGTGACTTTAAGAAGCGTAGTCTTGGTAAGAGAGGCGAGACGATCGATCCTATTGCTGATGGAGGATGTGGATGCGGAGCGAAGCATTAAATACGCCCTAGTTAATTTTTCTTTTTGTATGTTTATTCCTTCCGTTGCGCTCAGAATATCTCATAGAAGTATACTATGAGAGTTAAAGTCTTTTCTTTCGTTACATCTTTTCCGGTATTATATCCTACCCGAGCGAAGCGCGGGGCGTTCATGCATGGTTCCAACAACTTTTCCTTTGGGAATGTGGATTCTTAGTTCTGATACATAACCAACATTCTAGGGAGATAGAATATGAATTTAATATCAACGGTATTCCCTTTTCGTTTAGGACATTGTGTTCGCTTAAAACACCATTTCCGTCTATTTAAGGGCTTCTAATGTTCTATGCTGCCTGTTAATGCCAGAATCCAAACCCTCCCATGAAGACGCCGAACCCCGCCTCAGACTGGAAAGGCACTCATGGCTGACGTTCGATAGCTTCAGCCAGATGACAGATGACGAATTCGGCCACCACCCCACATAGCATAAACTTTTTGCCAACTGACTGGTTCAACCTCCTTTTTTAGTCCAAAGCTGTGCTGAACGATCCCTGTCAAAGACAACGCCGCATCTATGAATCAATCCATCTCTCTGCTTTCCTACAACCCATATCCAAGAAGATGAGAAGGCCATAGTAATAAAGGGCAGACATGGGACAGGGGAAAGATTCACGTCCTACCCCCCGTCCCTACAAAAAAACAATTCGCGCCCTCGAAGAACATTCTCTCTTGATCCCTCTGGACACAGACATCGCACGGGTGCTCTGAATAACGCGGAGCAATGACGTTTCTTTGCGACGGATTGCAGTTGGGGTTGAGCTCGAAGGGGATGTCGAACCGGCTGCGTTCCCAGGGGTTGTTTATCCGCTGGAGTTGGAAGAGGACGTGGTAGCAGTTGTAGGCTAGGGTGTAGTTGGAGTGGTTGCAGGTGTAGAAGATGCGGTGGTAAAGGCACATGGCTTTCCGAGACCGAAGGGGGGTTGAAGAAAGGACGGAGAAGTTTGGCTGGTTGCGCGGAGATATGGGTTTTCTCCTGTGGTCTTGAGAACGAGGTTGCCCTTGATTCCTCGGGTTTGGGAGCAGAATCCAATTGCTAGCAGAGGTAAAGTGATATAAGGAAGGATGAGATTCTCCAAGTTTAACAGCAAAACTGCTCAAAAACGAAATCTGCCTGAGGAACGATGATTTGAGAATGTTAGAGAGAATGTGTTTGATATAGTGAAAGGACAAGCTGAGGACAGCTTGATGAAAATTTGCTTTCGGAAAAAGCCGTGATCAATCTGATAATATTGACCATGATCTGAAGTAGAAAAAAGGGGGGAAACAGGCTCGTGACCTAGACGGGCAAAGAGGTTTTATATGGCTCCCAGCACTGCTTGCGCATCCTTTACTAGAATAGGAACATGTGTATCTAACAAGGTAAAATATTGGATAGCAAATAGACGGGTACAGTTGCATTGTAACCATAGTTCATTGATGCATAGTTGCAAGAGCAAGTGTTTGGGCTTGGTTTGCTTGGGTGTCTGGATGACACCAGGCTGCAATTCCACTCTCTTGTTCTGTTGTTGCCCATAAATAGGAAGCTTTAAAGTTGAGAGGACAGATCAAAATTGCCCAGTGATAACATTGCTGATACATGGCACATCTGTATAGATTGTAACTCGGCTGCACAAGTGTGGAAAACAACAGATCCAAAAAGCAAGAAGCAACTCAAATTGATTCTTCTTGCCATTTGGCTCCAACATTTGATTCATCAAAACTCTTTGCTTGCTGTGAGCAAATAGCATGGCAAACAACTTGCCAAACAATCGCATAAAGGGGAAAAATGGGGATCCTGGAAGTAAGGTATGAATGCTTTGCAAAAGAGAAATATGTTTTCACCTATCGCAAAGTTGGTCAAACGACTGGTCCGTCCGACGACAGCAATGGCAAGACGATGTGAGCGTCGTGCATCCTTTCGAGCTCTTTAATAATCTGGCGTTGTTGCAAATACCTTGTGAGTGCACGGGCATAAGCATGCGGTCCAGTTGGAGCATTGGGATGTTGGCGAGAGAGATCGATAC